>NC_091012.1:132477551-132780581 GCF_041146395.1 Eulemur rufifrons
AGAGTTGGTCACACCTTGAGACGGGACTGGTCTTTTGTGCCCTTATATTAGTCACTGGCTGTGAACTAACTTCCTGAGTGTGGGGGGGACATAACTTCTTGGTAAAGGCACCTCCCATTTGGCCAAAGGCAGTGAAGGAAGCAGCTGTTGGCCCTTATCAGCTATGACTCAGGCAGCTGGGGGATGCGCAGATCTGCTTAATCAAAAGATCTGAGTGGGGCCCCACCAGCATTCTCTGGAGTAGGGATCAGCAATCCTTTTCTGTAAACGGCCAGATAGTAAATAATTTAGACTTTGCAGGTCTGTGTTGCAACTACTCAACTCTGCCATTTTGGCATGAATGCAGCAATAGACAATCCATAAACAAATGGGCATGGTTGTGTGCCAATAAAACTTTATTTACAAAAACATGTGGCCAGCCAGCAGGCCATAGTTTACTGACCCCAGTAATAGAGTGAGGCTTAAAAATGAGAAAGTATATATAAGTTTCTTAGCACAGAAGCTTACATATAGTAGACAGTAAATATATAGTAGTTATTCTTATAATTGTTTCAAAAGAGAATTGTGAGAAACCAAGTTAGAAAAGCAGATTGGGGTCATATTGCGGTATATAAAGTAGGCTGAATTTAATTCTTGAGCAATGAGGAGGCCTTAAAAGGTATTTATCAGGCAAGTGACATGATTAGAGTGGTAGAAAAATTAATTTGGGAATCTACTGAAATGTGACCTCTACACCCACTTGAAAGAAAATACTCTTGTTAGCTTGAAAAGGACCACTATCTCATTGCCAAATGCAGTTCTTATGCCATTAGGCTACAGCAGGATTAGATGACATTTATAAGTTGTCTTTTAAATGCCTTTTCCAGACTTCTTTGATTTCTCTGATTGCACTTTCTCTGTCTCCCTTGAATCATCTTCCTCTCCCCACTCTTTAGGTACTGGGACTACCTAAGGCTTTGTCTTTGGCCCTCTTTTCTTACTATTCTATTCCTGCTTCATGGGCCATCACATCCACTCCCCTACTTACATGCTAATGATTCCCAAGTCTCAATTTCCAGCCTCTTCTACTATTTTGATATCCTGCTATACAAAACTGCTTGCAGTGTTCTGAATACCACATTTTTTTCCCCAAGCCTTTCTCATTAAGCACTTTGGGGGAATATCAACCTCCCTTGCCATCTACCTGGCAAACTCCTGCACATTGATCAAGGTCCAGATTGCTCATTGAATTCAACTCATGCCCTTCTTGGTGCTTCTAGGAGACTGTGCTCGGATTCACTCATTGTTATGCCCAAGGCTGTGCCTATTGATCACTTATAGAGTACTTGCCTCACAGTTTTTGTAGCAGAGCACTCTGCTCATCTGTCTTCCTATTAGTTTGTGAGCAAGAAAACAGGATTCAGCCCTGTCCATTACTTTATATTGAGCCATGAGTACAGTTTCTAGAACATAAAAGATAGATACTCAAGATTTTCTGGTGATTAAAACTTGGAAAGATGATTCATGATACCAAAACCCCATATGACTCTACAGTAATGATTAAATAAAATTTAGTGAGATTCATTTTAAGCTTGCTTATTTTTGTGCAGGATCAAAATGTGCACAAAGGTGACAATGGACAACTTCCTGACAGCCCATCACGAGATGGGGCACATCCAGTATGATATGGCATATGCCATACAACCTTTCCTGCTAAGAGATGGAGCTAATGAAGGGTTCCATGAAGCCGTTGGAGAAATCATGTCACTTTCTGCAGCTACACCTAAGCATTTGAAATCCATTGGTCTTCTGCCAACTGATTTTCAAGAAGACAATGGTATGCAGATATTCTCATGGCTTGTTCTGGGGCTTCTGTAGTCTGACATGGGCTAAGGTATTTATTATCATACATAAGAAGTATTTATTTTTTGACCCATAAGGCATAAGGTATTCGTGGATAACTGGAAATTGCCATGGTAAAAAAAAATTTAAGTATATATCAGAACATCTCAACTTGTGGTTTATAGCAGCACAATTCACAATAGCAAAGATGTGGAAACAACCCAGGTGCCCATCAATACATGATTGGATTAGTAAGCTGTGGTATATGTATACCATGGAATATTACTCAGCTATAAGAAATGATGAAGATACGACATCTCTATGGTTCTCCTGGAGAGAGTTGGAACCCATTATATTAAGTGAAGTATCCCAAGAATGGAAAAACAAGCATCACATGCACTCACCAGAAAATTGGTTTCCCTGAACATCACCTAAATACACATCTGGGAACGACACCAATCGGATATCAGACTGAGGTGGGGGGTGGGGGAGGGGATGGGTGTATGCCTACACAATGAGTGCATTGCACACTGTTTGGGGAATGGTAACGCTTGAAGGTGCTGACTCGGGAAGGGGGGTTGGGGAAGGGAGGGATATATACCTACATGATGGGTGCAATGCGCACTATCTGGGGATCAGACACGCCTGGAGCTCTGACTTGGGGGGAAAGGCGGTACATGGACAATGTAGGTAACCTGCAATTCTGTATCCCCCATAACAATAAGATGAAATAAAAAAAAAAGGGGAAAAAAAAAAGAAAAGGGATTAAAAGGGGTAACTGAATGAATGGTCTTGGGACCCTAACAAATATCCAACAGAAGTTTGTTTTTCTATTAAAGATACTGAAATAGTCCCACAGAACTGAAATGGCTTGTTCAAGGTCACCCAGCTAATTAGTGTCAAGGTCCTGACTAGATCCCTCTGGTTCTAGGTAAAAATTTCCCAAAATTTTAGAGTTGGAACAGATTCTAAAAACTATTTTATAGAAGAGAAAACTGAAGACAAGACGAAGAAAGTAGCCCAAAGTTAAAGAGCAACATAGTGGCAAAACCAGAACCAGAGCCCTAATCTAAAGCCTTTCCCATAACATTATGGAAAGCAAAGTATAACTTGAAATTTGGGGGTTCTTAAAGAACAGGTGGTGGAATATCAAGATGGGACTGAAACATTTTGTTCATACAGCTGAAGCATTGATTCCCCTTGTAATATCACCTTAGATCCATGCTATTTTTCAACATCTTTGCCTAAGGCATCCTGTTTCTCTTTGGATGGCTTGGATTTGATGGAACACGACAAATGTTCAGGAGATCCAGGTTCTTCAGTGAAGACGCCATGGCTTTAATTCTTCCTTGTAAAAGGAGGGCAGTTGGAACCTAATACCTTCTCTTCTTCCATGTATTCTCTGCCCTTGTTTTGTGACATAAAGATCAACTCCGCTGGCTGGAGCATTTATTTGGTCAATGAAGTCAAGGTCATGAGCTCCATCCTTGTGTGGGCAATTCATTTTGCCTTGATGTCTGGCTCCAGATCCTTGGTGATCCCATGAGGGCCTGGGAGTAAGCCAGTGGAAAGCCATCATCATGTCTGAAATAGTCACTGTAAGCATAGATTCAATGGATTATAGACTAGTAGCGGCATCCTCCCATGAAGCAACAAAGGAAAGGTAGTTAACAAGTAACCACATGTGCTTTGTAATTTTAAAACATAATTCATTTAAGTCAATGAACAGGCAATTATTTTATTATTTTTTAGTACTTCCTGACAGCAGGCCAAAATGTTTGAATCACTATGTTTCTTAAGATGGTATTAGATGTGGTTAAACTGCCAATTTGGAAAACTCCTGCTTCTTTCCTTGGCTCTGCCCCTGATTTGCAAATAATGTTAAACAAATAAATTCCTTCATCCCTTCTCTCCCTTATTCCCTCTTTCTCTTCCTTTCTTCTTCCAAACACATTTACCAAGCACATACCATGTGCAAGGCATTTTCTAGACACTAGAGACACCGTGATGTGCAAGGTAGATAACATCTCCTGCTTACATTTCAGTGAGCTTCCCTTGTGCACTAGAGATGAGCTCCACTGCCTCTTCATGTCACTAATAAGGGATAAAATAAAATAACATGATTTTTTAAAGGTTCTTAAATTCTTGGTAGGGAAGATATCAGTACATTTAAAGAACATTGTACTTGTGATCATCCAGCGGATTGTGCCCTCTAGGGAGGCTCTTTTGTTTTTTTCCCCCATCCCTGGTGTACCATCTTTTCACTGAATCTGTTTAATATTTCTTTATTTAACGAAGACTCACTGAGGGCATCACATAACAGACACTGGATACAGTCTTGAATGAGACATTAACACTCACTGTCTTCATGGAGCTTTCAAGAATAAACAGTATGACTGGAAAAGTAGATGAAATAGCTGTAATTAACTTTGATAAGAGATATTTAAGGAAGGCAATTGAAACTAATGAAAAAATGAGGATTAGGGGTAAATTTTGCATTTGCATTTACCTGTTCCATTCCAGGGCTTCCCCCTACTCCAAATCCTTTAGCTGAGAAAATGAATACATACATATTAATATGTCCACTGTCAATATTTCTCATGTAATTGTCCTGTAGTAAGTATATCTTGAAGTATAATATCTTGAGATTAAGAAAATTCTCTTTAACACAAAACATCCTCTGTCATCTTCATGTTAATATTTATCCTTTTCCATTGTATTTTCAGAAACAGAAATAAACTTCCTGCTCAAACAAGCACTCACGATTGTTGGAACTCTACCATTTACTTACATGTTAGAGAAGTGGAGGTGGATGGTCTTTAAGGGTGAAATTCCCAAAGATCAGTGGATGAAAAAATGGTGGGAAATGAAGTAAGTCAATGAATGTGCAATCAGTAAAATGTTTTCTCGTGAGTTTGCTCTTTATTTAAAATCATTTGACTGGCATGAACACACACACACACACACACACACACACACAACTGATATCTGTATTTCATTGCCTTAGGGCTTCTTAAGGCCACCTGAATGCTCAAATGGCAGGAAGGGCTGAGGAACTAACACTGCCCCCATGAGCCCTCACCCAGTGACTGATGGGAGTTGGTGGATAAACACCTCAGCTCTCTTGCCCTCAGGTGGGATAACTCTTGAGATGAGTGCTCCACACTGAATCCTAGAGTTCCTCAATAGGATAAAGCTCCAATCACCCACAGTGGGAACTTGCCTGATAACACAATTTTTGGGCTACTTCGTTTCCCTGTCTCACTTCCTCACTCCTTTGCCAATGTTTCCTGGAGTCATTTTCCAGGGCCTTGTCTCAGGGTCTACTTCTGAAAAAACCCAATCTAAAACGACTAGGGTTGGGGTTCCCAGAGAATGCTTCATAGTCAGGATAACTGGGATTTAAACTGGTAAATCTTGAAAACTGGTGATGTGGGATTAAGTATGTGAAAAAGAGAGAGAAGTGTGTTCAGATTAGGGGTATGCCATCACACGCCCCCACCCCAGCACACATGAATGGTCTCCTTTTTATATTTTTAGTCTCCATTTGGATGCCATGTCTTCAGATAAAATTTCCTTGGCTCTGTCCCTACCTTGAGTCAGGTGACACTGTTCATGCTCTTAAGTGCTGGATCACTCATTAAACTGTGATATTATTTAGGGAGTGATCAATTTTTTAATTCATTTTTATGTATTCTTTTACTCATTCCATTAAACAAAAATGTTGACCCCACATTTTAGGCAAAGCACTTGGGATCCAATGCTAGTCATTTCAGGTGTGGTCCCTGACCCCCCAAAATGTTTGGTCTGTGGCAGGATATGGAAAACTAAACCACTGCAATGTGTAGTGTCGTGATGGGAGGTTACAGGGTCCATGTATGTCTAAATGGAGATCCAAAGCCCAACTTGAGGGGGAGGTCAGATGAGGATAGACATCTAAATTGAGCCCTGGGAAAGATGTGGGAGTTAACCTGGTAGGTGTGGAAGGAAATAGAGAGAATTCCAACCTAGAGAGAACCTGGCACTTTTGGGCAACAGATAGTGATACATTTCAATGGTTGCAGCACTACATTACTCACTATATAGCCCAAGTGCCCTGCACTGTGCCTGGCACATGCAGGTATGAAATAAATGGGTGTTGGATGAAAGAACTACAAAAGAAAGAGAGAGAGAGAGAGAGAGAGAGAATCTATTTTCTTTCTACCCATCTATTAATCAGACCCCTGTCAATTATGTTTTTCTGTTTTTCTTATTTTTCCTTTTTGAAGTGAAGATCTCATGTGTAACATGCAGTCCCATATCCATAGGTTTAAAACAGTACCATTCTTCTGTCAAGATTCTCTCTGTTAATATCAATCTTATTTGGGAGGAAGGAGGCAGCACCTATGATAACTGTTTCTAGCGTTTAAATATTACTGAAGCTATGCCTACAATGATCCCACACTCTCACAAGACAAATGTATTCCACTTAAACAATGCCAAATACATTGGTTTCCCTACCTTGTTTTCCTGACTGGATTAATCTTTTGATTCCTCATAGTTTATTTTAAAGGTACATGGAATCTGACCCTTAAAGTGATTCATTAATGCATTAATTGTCCCTTTAGTCATTCAACAAACATATATTAAGTCTTTTCTTAATGTTAGGCACCATGTTTGACACTGGAACTATAGAGATGACTAAGACACAGCTCCACTGTCTAGGAGCTCAAATCTCCAGGGCAAGAAAGAGCTGTAGGTGAAAACAGCAAAACAGGGAGAGAACTGGCAGAGGAGGCACAGCTAGAGACATAGCTATTTTCCAATGGTATATTCTGGCTGAATTTTAAAAAACTTAAGACATAGCCACATAATGGGCTTTCTGATTTTTTATACTGTTTCTATTTCACACAACACCCAATTCCAATATAAATATCATTGACTGATGAAACTGCACCAGTTACACCCGACTCTACCTTCTCATGATGGGTGACCCACAGCTAATGTATCTTTTTCTTTTCTTCCCAAAGGCGAGAGATAGTTGGGGTGGTGGAACCTGTGCCCCATGATGAAACATACTGTGACCCCGCATCTCTGTTCCATGTTTCTAATGATTACTCATTCATCCGGTAAATGAGTTTTCTTCTCTCTGTTTAACTTCTAGGGTTTGTGGACAGCTGTGCTAATAATAAATAGAGATCAACAAAGTGATAATTATAATTTTTCTTTTTATCTTCGCCTGCAAGCTCAATGCAGATGCTTCTCACTTATGATGGGGTTACATCCCAGTAAACCCATTATAAGTTGAAAATATCTTGAGTCAAGAATGCGTTTAATATGCCTAACCTATTGAACATCATAGCTCAGCCTAGCCTACTTTCAATGTGCTCTGAACACTTACATTAGCCTACAGTTGGGCAACATCATCTAACACAAAGCCCATTTGATAATGTCTCATGTAATTTATTAAACACTGTACTGAAAGTGAAAAACAGAATGGTTGTATGGATACTCACCATTAATGTACACAGCTGAAAGCAACATTGTAAAGTCAAAGAACAAACCAAACCATGGTAAGTCAGAGACTGTCTGTATAGATGATCAATTTCAATACAATTTAACCCAACTTGATTTATTGGGTTAAATAAAACTTGTGTGAGGTCCTTCCCCCATCATCAAGGATTCAATTGTATGATTGGAAGAATTAAAAGTATTTTTGTCTTCTCTCTACTGGCAGAATTTATCACGTAACAGAAAGAGAATTTTTAACTTAATGTCCAGAAACATATGTTCTCCACCTATTATTCCCAGACCTTGAACAGGGAGAGAAATGGCAGAGGAGGCACAGCTAGAGAAGGCTAAGGGAGATGGAGGGGTTAACTGTGCTGCAAGGTGGATATTTCAGTTCATGTCTGGAGAACGAGGTTTGACCAGTATACTTTTGGTTACTTGGGCCCCAGAATTTAAATATATACCCCAACCTATGACTCTGATACTGTAGCTAAACCTGAGGCTGCTTTTTTTGTTTCTTTGTCTCTTGTACAGATATTACACAAGGACCATTTATCAATTCCAGTTTCAAGAAGCCCTTTGTCAAGCAGCTAAGCATGAAGGCCCCTTGCACAGATGTGACATCTCAAATTCCACCGAAGCTGGGCAGAAGCTGCTGTAAGAAATGCTTCAAAATGTTGAACCTCTTCCAGTACCTGATATTAGTCATTTTCCATGCCTAGGCTTGAATTTGGTTTCTTTGTTCCAGAAAGAAAATTTTGGGCTTCAAAATATCCTCATCTACAAAGTAAATGCTTAATTTGTGTTCAGACAGGAACCTATACCATGGAGGTGGCTGGACAGGACATCTCCTCTTTCCATGTCATCACTACAGAGCTCCCTTTGTAGTCGTTGGAAAGAAAGAGAGATGGAGGGATGAATACATCTGTTATCATGTCTTATTTTCATATCTGCCAGGAGCGAATTAGTGAAGTCAAAGAGAAGAAACCAGAGATCATAGATATAAATATATGTACATCTGGAATCCCATAAAGGGCCCTGAATCCCTCTTTTTTTATGTAGCAATATGCTGAGCCTTGGAAAATCAGAACCCTGGACCTTAGCATTGGAAAAGGTAGTAGGAGCAAGGAATATGAATGTCACACCACTGCTCAACTACTTTGAGCCCTTGTTTACCTGGCTGGTAGACCAGAACAGGAATTCTTTTGTGGGCTGGAACACCAACTGGAGTCCTTGTGAGTACCATGAGTTGACATGTTTTGCATCTGCTTCCTGTCTGCTTCCCTTAGTCTCCTTTTGTCCCAGTCTCATGAATTGAGTAGGTTTTCCCACTACATATAACCATATAACCTGCTTCTGACTCTGCTACGGTGGCAGCTGCCATTGATATTTGTTATTGGTCAGTTTTTCTTTTTTTTTCATTTTTTTTTTTTTTTGAGACAGAGTCTCACTCTGTTGCCCGGGCTAGAGTGCCATGGCATCAGCCCCGCTCACAGCAACCTCAAACTCCTGGGCTGGAGCAATCCTCCTGCCTCAGCCCCCCCAGTAGCTGGGACTACAGGTATGTGCCACCATGCCTGGCTAATTTTTTCAACATAAATATTTTTAGCTGTCCATATAATTTCTTTCTATTTTTAGTATAGGCGGGGTCTCGCTCTTGCTCAGGCTGGTGTCGAACTCCTGACCTTGAGCAACCCTCCCGCCTCGGCCTCCCAGAGTGCTAGGATTATTTAGACCTTTGCTTCTGCCTACTCTTCCACTTCCATTTCTCATTCTCCCAGTAAAGGTTTATCATGATTTTTAGTAAGGCAGTTATCAATGTTTATTTACATCATTATGCCTGCAGATCCAAGTAATATGCTATTTTGTGTCCTTTCTTAAGTGACTTATTGTTTGTCCCCAAATTTCTACTTGCCTCAATTTTTTGGCATACCAAACTTGCTATCTACGTTGCATTTGTTTTTGCCAAACAACTCCAACACGTTTATTCTTTCCAGCCGCATTTTTTCCCTAGAGACTTCCCTCTTGGAGTCTAATACCCTCCTGTCTCAATCTGGATCACAGTTTTCAACCTGAGCAATTCCTTTGTTGTTCTCTTGGGTTGAATCCACTGCTTCCTAGATTCCTCATCTTCTTTCTTGGATTACCTGTTGTTTTTCTGGAGGTACATGGTTTACATGGGGTAGGTGGATCAACTGTTTTCCACATTGGTTTTTTTTTTTTTTTTTTTTTTTTGTTGAGACAGAGTCTCACTTTGTTGCCCAGGCTAGAGTGAGTGCCGTGGCGTCAGCTTAGCTCACAGCAACCTCAGACTCCTCGGCTTAAGCGATCCTACTGCCTCAGCCTCCCGAGTAGCTGGGACTACAGGCATGCGCCACTATGCCCGGCTAATTTTTTCTATATAGATTTTTAGTTGTCCATATAATGTCTTTCTATTTTTAGTAGAGACGGGGTCTCGCTCAGGCTGGTCTCGAACTCTTGACCTTGAGCGATCCACCCGCCTCGGCCTCCCAGAGTGCTAGGATTACAGGCGTGAGCCACCGCTCCCGGCCTCCACATTGGTTTTAACCACACTCTGACCATTTCCCTTGTTTTCAGCGCAGTATCCTCTTCCCACTCTCTGCTGTACAGGAATCCCAAACCTATCCGGGATTCTCTGGCTCTTTTTGTATCTGTTTGTACACATTTGGCCATGGCTTCCTGTCTCTGAGAAAGCAGTTGCCCCCCTCCCATCATTTCTCATTTTCCAAAAGTGTGTTTACAACTTTAAAAATATTCCTTTACTATAACTTTAGTGGGATCTTGGGAGGAGAAGGAAATAAACACATGTGGTCAGTCTGCCATCTGTAACTAGTAGTCTGTGATTTCTCTTCAATCAGATACTGACCAAAGCATCAAAGTGAAGATAAGCCTAAAATCAGCTCTTGGAGATGAAGCCGTGAGTGCATTTTCATTATTTTTTCAGCTCACTATCTTTGCTTGAATAGGACATAATAAGCCTATTCCAGTGTGGTCTAAAACCGTAGAGGCCACATGGTTCTCTTCACAACTATAAGCCCCAAATTCTGGCCGTCAGCTTTTGGGCTTCTTGAGTAACTTATTTCTTATTGGATAGGCTATGCCTCCTTTTTACGTATTACCTGGAAGGTGTTATGAAGACCAATGAGAAGACATCCCGTACCAATCCTTAAATATCAACTACCAATCCTTCCAATCCACTCTTGTCACTGTTATTTGTATTCAAGGAAGAGGACATGGTTATATTTTGAGAGGTTGTGTTTAGAAGCAGCACGGTTAGACTTCTTTGTTTTGTTTTGTTTTAGTCAATCATCTATACCTTGGCTTTACTCAGAGTGTGGCCCATGGACCGCCAGCATTCGAATCACCTGGACACTTGTTAAAAAATGCAGAATCTCAGGCTCCTGCCCTGCACCCACTTATTCAGAATCTGCATTTTAGCAAGCCTCCAAGTGACTCGTATACACGATAAAGACTGGGAAGCTCTGATTTAGGACACTGCTTCTCAACCTTGGCTGCACACTGGAGTCACATGAAAAGTTTTAAGAATTAACTGCCTGGGTTCCACCTCCAGAGATTCTGATTTAATTGCTCTGGGATGTGGTGTCAATCTTTGGGCAGCAAGAGTTTTAAAAGCTTCCCAGACAATTCTAATTACAGCAAAGTTTGAGAACCGCCAATGTAGGGATGCATTTTGGGGTAACAAAAGTTTTACAGAAAATCATATTACACCTTTATGTGAATTACTTTAATCAATATTGCTTTTCCCTGGACACCTGTTTCCGGTGATCCAGAAGTACTAGCTGTGACCAGGAAAGAAGAGAGGACAGGCGAGTCTCAGATAGATGGGGCTGGAAGGCCTGAGTGGGGCCATGGCGCCTTAAAGGCTTTGCTGGGGCTACAGAAAATTGCTGTCTGCATTGAATAGGTCCCAAGATTGTGTTTCTACCCCCTTACCTTTCCTGAGGAGTTAAATATAGTCCAATACTCAGCAATACTTTTAGTATAATTTTCATAGATAAAACATCAAAATATACACAATACAGTAGGAGTAAAAACAATGAACATTTAAGAAAGAAAAAATAAAAATGGAAGTGCATTGCTTCCCAAACTCTGAGAGTTCAAGTTCTTATTTCTTAATAATCATTGAGTATCTGTGGGATTATTCCTCTTTCAGCAATATGTTTATTAGCTCTTCCTGGGCCTAATAAACTTTAATTGCTCCTGGCAAATGAGGATCCTTTTCAATTATCTTTCTTTTTCCTTGCCATTTGTCCTCATGTTCTCTTTCCATACAGTGAGGGATGCGTAAATAAATAGTCTTCAGAGGGTTCGAAGGTGGAACGTTCTGAGGCCAATTCACTAAACAAACGTCTGCTTTGATGAGACCAGAACTGTACTTTTAGTGCATCCAAACATCAGGGCCAGAACATCTGCCCCGTTCAAGCTATTCCATGGTGAAATCCAACCGGATTGGGCTGGCATTATTGTGAGAACTCAGCCCTTAAATTTTTTAAAATATAGAGATAGTAACAGTATTAATATTATTATCACTATTAGTGCAACTGCTCCCTCCAAGCCTGGGAGAAACCAAGCTGAATTGAATGCAACATTTTGTTTTTTGGTGAAATTTTATAATTTTTTTCCTAAAAGGGAAAGGAGAAACAGAAACCTTCTGCCAATCATTGGTCTCTGCTGCCAGCTACTGGAAGAAAGAGTGAATGCTTTCTTCTCTCTTTTAAGGAGTCTGTCTTTAAAGGCCATGCAAACACAGGACATTTGTTTAGTTGGAAAAAAAGAACCAGCAGGTTATCTTGCTGTTGATAAAGTATTATTTACCCTTTGAACTTCAGGTTTCTTTCTTTTTCTTTTACACTTATACAGTATATGTCTGAGAACTTACTATAAAAATAATGAAAACTCAGTTTGTCTTTAATGTACAGAGATTTTAAGCAAAACCCACAACTTTTGTTTGACTCCCATCTATAAACCTACCCTCAGGGTATTTATTTCAGTTTATATCAAACCAAAGTGAAAGGACCAGTGGACCTAAGGGTTCCTAAAGCGTGGATGCCTCGCCAGCAGCATCAGCACCACCTGCGAGTTTGTTAGAGATGCAAATTCTTGGGTCTCATCTCAGACTTTGTGAATCAGAAGCTCTGGGGGTGGGGCCAGCATGCAGTGCTTTAAGGAGTCCTCCAGGGGATGCTGGTGGGCACTCACGTTGAAGGTCGCTCACTTAAGGAATAGCATGAATCTTTGGAATATTAAGAATAATGCTTGAGGAGTATCAGGTTTTACAAGTGTCCTATGATCCCTACTGAGCAGTGTCTTTCTTCTGAATTTACAGTACGAATGGAATGACAATGAAATGTACTTGTTCCAGTCATCTGTGGCATATGCAATGAGGACGTATTTTTTAAAAGTCAAAAATGAGACGGTTGCTTTTGGGTGAGTTGATTTGCTGGGTTCCCAAGTTACTCCAACCAGCACCTCTTTTCCTCTTGAGTCTGAGGGCATATTCTGCTTAAACGTCAAGTGAAATTAAGAAAAACCTCCTAATAACTTTTAAACTTCTTTGGCATCCTGGAATTTGGGTGACTCCATCAAGGGGTGATTGTGGCTTGTTTGACTTGTAGATTGCAAGAGCATTATTCTTATTAGACAGCTCTCTCTTCTCAATGCTCTCACCCACACTGAGCCCTGAAAGAAAATAAGGCAGAACTCTGTGCCTTCTTTGGGTGGGCTTATATTTTAGTGTATATGTGTTGTGTCTGTGTGTGTGTGTGTGTGTGTGTGTAACATATATGTGATCTATAGTAGAATTCCCTGGTAATAAGTGCTAGGGAGAAAAATATGTCAGAAAAGGATCTGAGGAGTGCCCTTATGTGTGTGTGGCGGGGGGGGGGGGGAGTTCAATTTTAACCAAAAAGGTCAGAAAAGACCTCACTAATATTTAAGCAAATATGTGAAGCAGGAGAGTGAAGCAGCAATGCAAACAATGGGGCACAGTGTTTCCGTGGGGGAAACAGCAGGTGCAGACCCTGAGGAAAGCATGCCCTTTGCCATTGAGAGAGCAGCAAGGAGGCCGGTGCGGCCGGAGCAGAGTGTCTACTAGAAGATGAGTAGATGTGGCCAGGGTGGAGATGGGGCATGGAGGCAGGAGGGAGAGGAGAAAGTTCCTGTGGGCCTTGAAGGCCATTCTAAGGACTTTGGCTTTTATTCTGAGTGAGATGGGGCTGGGAGCCACACGATCGGCCTTACTTTTTACTAGGGTCGCTCTGGCAGCTATGAGAACACAGTCTTGTTACATCATATAGTAAACCCCACACATCACCTTCACCCATGGGTGCAACATGATATTTTCTGCTGTGTGCAGCCAGGTTAGGGGTTGAACACACCATCTCTGTCCCTGGTACTGAGCCACCTCTGCCCACCAGGTTGTTTATCACAATCCTGGGCTCCCAGTGATTCCTTGCTCATTCTCTCGGCACTGTCACATTGAAATTTTTCCATCATTGAAAAAAAATGTGGGTTTTAAGACCGGGTGTGGTGGTTCACGCTTGTAATCCTAACACTTTGGGAGGCTGAGGCAGGAGGATTGCTTGAGGTCAGGAGTTCGAGTCCAGCCTGAGCAACACAGTGAGACCCATCTCTATAAAAAATAGAAAAATTAGCTGGGCGTGGTGGCGTGTGCCTGTAGTCCCAGCTACTCAGGAGGCTGAGGCAGGAGGATCACTTGAGCCCAGGAGTTTGAGGCTGCTGTGAGCTAGGCTGACGCCACAGCAGTCTAGCCCGGGCAACAGAGCGAGACTCTGTCTCCAAAAAAGTGGGTTTTATATGGAGGCAGAATAAATAGTGCCAAGACTTGATATCCTAGCCTCTATGTAGTTGATTTCATGTGCTTTGGGCAGTGTGAATGTTTTGTGTGTGGCTATATTCTCCTGTTACTCTGCCCCATGTCTCTCTACCCTGCGATCCTCTCCCTAATCTTTTCTCCAGCAGGGGAAGTCTTCATTCTCTTTATCTGTGTCACAGGGAAGATATCTCTCTTGTTTTTCCACAGAGTGGAGGATGTGTGGGTGAGTGATTTGACACCAAGGATCTCCTTCACCTTCTTTGTCACTGCACCTGACAATGCATCTGACATTATTCCTAGAACTGAAGTTGAAAAGGCCATCAGGTGACATTTTACTTTTAAACAAACTATATAAGGGTGAGGGGGTTAACACATACAACAGTAGCTAATATTTAGTGTGTTCTTCCTATGTGCCAGGCATTGTTCTAGGTGATTTACATGTTTTACCTCATCCTACAAACTTGGGTTTTAATTCCAGAAAGATTCCATAGCAAGGGAATTATCTTGATTTGGGTTCCCCCAGATGAAGGTCCTTAGGCAAGGATTTGGACACGGATTTGAGTGTAAGTAGTTTATTTGGGAGGCGAGGCCATGAAGCACTGATAGGGAAATGTGGACAGGAGACAGAGAAGGGAAGGAAGATAAAAGATTACATGTTACTGAGTAAGTTACCATGTGGGCAACTAGAGTTCAATCGTCCTGGGCAACTCTGGGAGACCGAGCAGAATGTGCACTGGAATAGTCCCATCAGAGGGTTGAGGGAGCTAGGGTATTGATTCATCACCTCCCATCAGTCATTGGCGGGAACTGTTTCCAGGTGGCGTTAGTTCCCCAGCATTTCTGGCCTACAGGCAGAGCAGATCTCATAGTTTGAAAATGCTCTCAGGCAAAGGGAAGCAGGTGCTGGCTGAAGGAAGCCTGGGTAGCATGCATGAAAAATACTAAATGCAGAAGGGGCATGGACAGATATTGCCACCATTTGCTATGGGGACTTTGATGTAGGATTCATGGAAGTGCTGGAAGCCTGAAACATGGTGGGCAAGCACAGGGTTCCTTAGACACTGGTTGGCCTCTATGCTAGGAGAGGGACTTGCTGTGAGCAGTGAGTGTTTAGAGCAGATAGTTTGTCCAATTTGCCTGAACTGTTTCCCACAACAGACAGTAGGAGTGCGTGAAGAATTGATCGACCTTATGATGGTTCCCTTTGTCATTAAGAAAAGGCTTAATATACCCACTGCTACTGGGCAGTTCACTAGGTGGCCCTCGTGAGCTGCCTCAGAGTCCTGTTTATCTTTGGAAGCAGATAAGACCTGTTGGGCAGGGTGTGCCTAGAAAATCTGGCTTGGTTGGGGTTTATGACCCAACCGTGCCCAGAGACTCACTCACTGCCTCCAAAAGACTTGTGTCTATCTTGGGGAGAAGTACCAGATGAGATCTTCGTGAAAGAGCTCAGCCCTCCTGGATACCCAGCTGCAAGCTGCAGGGGACCTCAAACTTTCTGCTTCCAGGATGACTCTCTTCAGATCTTTTTACGCTAAGGTTGCTAGGGGTTACATGGCTAATTCTGCTTTGACCTCTCTCCTTCTTTGGTGGAGTCTGACCCCCTGACCCAGGCTATACCCAAGGATAGGAAGATGAGATGCCACACACTTTGGTCTTCAATCTAGAATGTTCTTCATTTCACCAATTTTTTAAAACGACCTTCATCCTTTTGCTTCCATAAATTTCAGCCATTTCCCATCCCAGTGCTGAAGAAGTTGGTAAAGCTCCCTTTCCTGTGTTCCTCCCCAGTGCTGCCTCCAAATGCCAACATCTTTTATTTGTAAAATACTACTGCAGAGACTTGGCTATAGGACCTGATTTGTTTGTAGAAGAGGTGTATCCAATTATCTTTTTCCATTATCTGATATAAAGTCGTTGTAGATATACTCTGACAGAAGGGAAATTCTTGCCAAATATGCTAACTTTGCCCTTAAAACACAGTAGTCACAAATGAACAAATGCCAACCATTTGCACATTTCCACACTTGCAACTCAGTTTTCCTATGAAGCTGTTGACAAACCTAATCTAGGTTGCAAGATATGAAAGGTGCATAGTTGTCAAAAACTCATAGCTTTCATTGGACCTGATAATCTCCTTTGCTTTTATTATGATTTTAGGTATACATTCTTCTGATAAGTCTTATCAGAAGCCTTTTGTGAGCAATGATGTAAGGAGTAAATAACTACATGCAATTTTATTTTGCCAAGTGTCCCTTTGCTGTGTTTTGCTTTTGTCAATAGGCTGTCTCGGAGCCGTATCAATCCTGGTTTCTCTCCCAGTACTTAAAATTAATCATTTTACATGCCTAGGTTTGAATTTGGTTTCTTTGTTCCAGAAAGAAAAAATTGGGCTTCAAAATATCCTCATCTACAAAGAAAATGCTTAATTTTGTGTTTAGACAGGGCGCTATAGCATGCACGTGGCTGGACAGGACACCTCCTCTTTCCATGTCATCACTACAGAGCTCCCTTTGTAGTCATTGGATAGAAAGAGAGATGGAAGGATCAATACGTCCATTATCATGTCTTATTTTCATATCTGCCAGGAGCGAATTAGTGAAGTCAAAGAGAAGAAACCAGAGATCATAGATATAAATATATGTACATCTGGAATCCCTCAAAGGGCCCTGAATCTCTCTTTTTTTATGTAGCAATATGCTGAGCCTTGGAAAATCAGAACCCTGGACCTTAGCATTGGAAAATGTAGTAGGAGCAAGGAATATGAATGTCACACCACTACTCACCTACTTTGAGCCCTTGTTTACCTGGCTGATAGACCAGAGGAATTCTTTTGGGGGCCGGAACACCAACTGGAGTCCTTGTGAGTACCATGAGTTGACAGGTTTTGCATCTGCTTCCTGTCTGCTTCCCTTAGTCTCCTTTTGTCCCAGTCTCATGAATTGAGTAGGTTTTCCCTCTACATATAACCATATAACCTGCTTCTGACTCTGCTATGGTGGCAGCTGCCATTGATATTTGTTATTTATCAGTTTTTATTTTTATTTTTTTTTTGAGACAGAGTCCTGCTCTGTTGCCCGGGCTAGAGTTCCGTGGTGTCAGCCCAGCTCACAGCAGCCTCAAACTCCTGGGCTCAAGCGATCCTCCTGCCTCACCCTTCCGAGTAGCTGGGACTACAGGCATGTACCACCATGCCTGACTAATTTTTTGTATATAGATTTTTAGTTGTCCAGCTAATTTCTTTCTATTTTTAGTAGAGGCGGATTCTCGCTCTTGCTCAGGCTGGTCATGAACTCCTGACCTTGAGCAACCCTCCCGCCTCGGCCTCCCAGAGTGCTAGGATTATTTAGACCTTTGCTTCTGCCTACTCTTCCACTTCCATTTCTCATTCTCCCAGTAAAGGTTTATCATGATTTTTAGTAAGGCAGTTATCAATGTTTATTTACATCATTATGCCTGCAGATCCAAGTAATATGCTATTTTGTGTCCTTTCTTAAGTGACTTATTGTTTGTCCCCAAATTTCTACTTGCCTCAATTTTTTGGCATACCAAACTTGCTATCTACGTTGCATTTGTTTTTGCCAAACAACTCCAACACGTTTATTCTTTCCAGCCACATTTTTCCCCTAGAGACTTCCCTCTTGGAGTCTAATACCCTCCTGTCTCAATCTGGATCACAGTTTTCAACCTGAGCAATTCCTTTGTTGTTCTCTTGGGTTGAATCCACTGCTTCCTAGATTCCTCATCTTCTTTCTTGGATTACCTGTTGTTTTTCTGGAGGTACATGGTTTACATGGGGTAGGTGGATCAACTGTTTTCCAAATTGGTTTTAACCACACTCTGACCATTTCCCTTGTTTTCAGCGCAGTATCCTCTTCCCACTCTCTGCTGTACAGGAATCCCAAACCTATCCGGGATTCTCTGGCTCTTTTTGTATCTGTTTGTACACATTTGGCCATGGCTTCCTGTCTCTGAGAAAGCAGTTGCCCCCCTCCCATCATTTCTCATTTTCCAAAAGTGTGTTTACAACTTTAAAAATATTCCTTTACTATAACTTTAGTGGGATCTTGGGAGGAGAAGGAAATAAACACATGTGGTCAGTCTGCCATCTGTAACTAGTAGTCTGTGATTTCTCTTCAATCAGATACTGACCAAAGCATCAAAGTGAGGATAAGCCTAAAATCAGCTCTTGGAGATGAAGCCGTGAGTGCATTTTCATTATTTTTTCAGCTCACTATCTTTGCTTGAATAGGACATAATAAGCCTATTCCAGTGTGGTCTAAAACCGTAGAGGCCACATGGTTCTCTTCACAACTATAAGCCCCAAATTCTGGCCGTCAGCTTTTGGGCTTCTTGAGTAACTTATTTCTTATTGGATAGGCTATGCCTCCTTTTTACGTATTACCTGGAAGGTGTTATGAAGACCAATGAGAAGACATCCCGTACCAATCCTTAAATATCAACTACCAATCCTTCCAATCCACTCTTGTCACTGTTATTTGTATTCAAGGAAGAGGACATGGTTATATTTTGAGAGGTTGTGTTTAGAAGCAGCACGGTTAGACTTCTTTGTTTTGTTTTGTTTTAGTCAATCATCTATACCTTGGCTTTACTCAGAGTGTGGCCCATGGACCGCCAGCATTCGAATCACCTGGACACTTGTTAAAAAATGCAGAATCTCAGGCTCCTGCCCTGCACCCACTTATTCAGAATCTGCATTTTAGCAAGCCTCCAGGTGACTCGTATACACGGTAAAGACTGGGAAGCTCTGATTTAGGACACTGCTTCTCAACCTTGGCTGCACACTGGAGTCACATGAAAAGTTTTAAGAATTAACTGCCTGGGTTCCACCTCCAGAGATTCTGATTTAATTGCTCTGGGATGTGGTGTCAATCTTTGGGCAGCAAGAGTTTTAAAAGCTTCCCAGACAATTCTAATTACAGCAAAGTTTGAGAACCGCCAATGTAGGGATGCATTTTGGGGTAACAAAAGTTTTACAGAAAATCATATTACACCTTTATGTGAATTACTTTAATCAATATTGCTTTTCCCTGGACACCTGTCTCCGGTGATCCAGAAGTACTAGCTTTGACCAGGAAAGAAGAGAGGACAGGCGAGTCTCAGATAGATGGGGCTGGAAGGCCTGAGTGGGGCCATGGTCCCTTAAAGGCTTTGCTGGGGCTACAGAAAATTGCTGTCTGCATTGAATAGGTCCCAAGATTGTGTTTCTACCCCCTTACCTTTCCTGAGGAGTTAAATATAGTCCAATACTCAGCAATACTTTTAGTATAATTTTCATAGATAAAACATCAAAATATACACAATACAGTAGGAGTAAAAACAATGAACATTTAAGAAAGAAAAAATAAAAATGGAAGTGCATTGCTTCCCAAACTCTGAGAGTTCAAGTTCTTATTTCTTAATAATCATTGAGTATCTGTGGGATTATTCCTCTTTCAGCAATATGTTTATTAGCTCTTCCTGGGCCTAATAAACTTTAATTGCTCCTGGCAAATGAGGATCCTTTTCAATTATCTTTCTTTTTCCTTGCCATTTGTCCTCATGTTCTCTTTCCATACAGTGAGGGATGCGTAAATAAATAGTCTTCAGAGGGTTCGAAGGTGGAACGTTCTGAGGCCAATTCACTAAACAAACGTCTGCTTTGATGAGACCAGAACTGTACTTTTAGTGCATCCAAACATCAGGGCCAGAACATCTGCCCCGTTCAAGCTATTCCATGGTGAAATCCAACCGGATTGGGCTGGCATTATTGTGAGAACTCAGCCCTTAAATTTTTTAAAATATAGAGATAGTAACAGTATTAATATTATTATCACTATTAGTGCAACTGCTCCCTCCAAGCCTGGGAGAAACCAAGCTGAATTGAATGCAACATTTTGTTTTTTGGTGAAATTTTATAATTTTTTTCCTAAAAGGGAAAGGAGAAACAGAAACCTTCTGCCAATCATTGGTCTCTGCTGCCAGCTACTGGAGGAAAGAGTGAATGCTTTCTTCTCTCTTTTAAGGAGTCTGTCTTTAAAGGCCATGCAAACACAGGACATTTGTTTAGTTGGAAAAAAAGAACCAGCAGGTTATCTTGCTGTTGATAAAGTATTATTTACCCTTTGACCTTCAGGTTTCTTTCCTTTTCTTTTACACTTATACAGTATATGTCTGAGAACTTACTATAAAAATAATGAAAACTCAGTTTGTCTTTAATGTACAGAGATTTTAAGCAAAACCCACAACTTTTGTTTGACTCCCATCTATAAACCTACCCTCAGGGTATTTATTTCAGTTTATATCAAACCAAAGTGAAACCAAACCCCAGTGGACCTAAGGGTTCCTAAAGCGTGGATGCCTCGCCAGCAGCATCAGCACCACCTGCGAGTTTGTTAGAGATGCAAATTCTTGGGTCTCATCTCAGACTTTGTGAATCAGAAGCTCTGGGGGTGGGGCCAGCATGCAGTGCTTTAAGGAGTCCTCCAGGGGATGCCGGTGGGCACTCACGTTAAAGGTCGCTCACTTAAGGAATAGCATGAATCTTTGGAATATTAAGAATGGACATGCTTGAAGTTCTGAATGGGTGGGGATGGGGGTGGGGAGAAGGGATGGGTGTATGCCTATGTGATGAGTGCGATGTGCACTGTCTGGGGAGTGGACATGCTTGAAGCTCAGACTCGGGGGGATGGGGGGGCATAGGCAATATATATAACCTGAACTTTTGTACCCCCATAATAAGCTTAAATAAAAAAAAAGAATAATGCTTGAGGAGTATCAGGTTTTACAAGTGTCCTATGATCCCTACTGAGCAGTGTCTTTCTTCTGAATTTACAGTACGAATGGAATGATAATGAAATGTACTTGTTCCAGTCATCTGTGGCATATGCAATGAGGACGTATTTTTTAGAAGCCAAAAATGAGACGGTTGCTTTTGGGTGAGTTGATTTGCTTGGTTCTCAAGTTACTCCAATGAGCACTTCTTTTCCTCTTGAGTCTGAGGGCATATTCTGCTTAAACGTCAAGTGAAATTAAGAAAAACCTCCTAATAACTTTTAAACTTCTTTGGCATCCTAGAATTTGGGTGACTCCATCAAGGGGTGATTGTGGCTTGTTTGACTTGTAGATTGCAAGAGCATTGTTCTTATTAGACAGCTCTCTCTTCTCAATGCTCTCACCCACACTCAGCCCTGAAAGAAAATAAGGCAGAACTCTGTGCCTTCTTTGGGTGGGCTTATATTTTAGTGTATATGTGTTGTGTGTGTGTGTGTGTGTGTGTGTGTGTAACATATATGTGATCTATAGTAGAATTCCCTGGTAATAAGTGCTAGGGAGAAAAATATGTCAGAAAAGGATCTGAGGAGTGCTGTTATGTGTGTGTGGCGGGGGCGGGGGGGAGTTCAATTTTACCCAAAAAGGTCAGAAAAGACCTCACTAATATTTAAGCAAATATGTGAAGCAGGAGAGTGAAGCAGCAATGCAAACAATGGGGCACAGTGTTTCCGTGGGGGAAACAGCAGGTGCAGACCCTGAGGAAAGCATGCCCTTTGCCATTGAGAGAGCAGCAAGGAGGCTGCTGCGGCCAGAGCAGAGTGTCTACTAGAAGATGAGTAGATGTGGCCAGGGTGGAGATGGGGCATGGAGGCAGGAGGGAGAGGAGAAAGTTCCTGTGGGCCTTGAAGGCCATTCTAAGGACTTTGGCTTTTATTCTGAGTGAGATGGGGCTGGGAGCCACACGATCGGCCTTACTTTTTACTAGGGTCGCTCTGGCAGCTATGAGAACACAGTCTTGTTACATCATATAGTAAACCCCACACATCACCTTCACCCATGGGTGCAACATGATATTTTCTGCTGTGTGCAGCCAGGTTAGGGGTTGAACACGCCATCTCTATCCCTGGTACTGAGCCACTTCTGCCCACCAGGTTGTTTATCACAATCCTGGGCTCCCAGTGATTCCTTGCTCATTCTCTCGGCACTGTCACATTGAAATTTTTCCATCATTGAAAAAAAATGTGGGTTTTAAGACCGGGTGTGGTGGTTCACGCTTGTAATCCTAACACTTTGGGAGGCTGAGGCAGGAGGATTGCTTGAGGTCAGGAGTTCGAGTCCAGCCTGAGCAACACAGTGAGACCCATCTCTATAAAAAATAGAAAAATTAGCTGGGCGTGGTGGCGTGTGCCTGTAGTCCCAGCTACTCAGGAGGCTGAGGCAGGAGGATCACTTGAGCCCAGGAGTTTGAGGCTGCTGTGAGCTAGGCTGACGCCACAGCAGTCTAGCCCGGGCAACAGAGCGAGACTCTGTCTCCAAAAAAGTGGGTTTTATATAGAGGCAGAATAAATAGTGCCAAGACTTGATATCCTAGCCTCTATGTAGTTGATTTCATATGCTTTGGGCAGTGTGAATGTTTTGTGTGTGGCTATATTCTCCTGTTACTCTGCCCCATGTCTCTCTACCCTGCGATCCTCTCCCTAATCTTTTCTCCAGCAGGGGAAGTCTTCATTCTCTTTATCTGTGTCACAGGGAAAATGTTTCTCTTGTTTTTCCACAGAGTGGAGGATGTGTGGGTGAGTGATTTGACACCAAGGATCTCCTTCACCTTCTTTGTCACTGCACCTGACAATGCATCTGACATTATTCCTAGAACTGAAGTTGAAAAGGCTATCAGGTGACATTTTACTTTTAAACAAACTATATAAGGGTGAGGGAGTTAACACATACAACAACAGTAGCTAATATTTAGTGTGTTCTTCCTATGTGCCAGGCATTGTTCTAGGTGATTTACATGTTTTACCTCATCCTACAAACTTGGGTTTTAATTCCAGAAAGATTCCATAGCAAGGGAATTATCTTGATTTGGGTTCCCCCAGATGAAGGTCCTTAGGCAAGGATTTGGACACGGATTTGAGTGTAAGTAGTTTATTTGGGAGGCGAGGCCACGAAGCACTGATAGGGAAATGTGGACAGGAGACAGAGAAGGGAAGGAAGATAAAAGATTACATGTTACTGAGTAAGTTACCATGTGGGCAACTAGAGCTCAATCGTCCTGGGCAACTCTGGGAGACCGAGCAGAATGTGCACTGGAATAGTCCCATCAGAGGGTTGAGGGAGCTAGGGTATTGATTCACCACCTCCCATCAGTCATTGGCGGGAACTGTTTCCAGGTGGCGTTAGTTCCCCAGCATTTCTGGCCTACAGGCAGAGCAGATCTCATAGTTTGAAAATGCTCTCAGGCAAAGGGAAGCAGGTGCTGGCTGAAGGAAGCCTGGGTAGCATGCATGAAAAATACTAAATGCAGAAGGGGCATGGACAGATATTGCCACCATTTGCTATGGGGACTTTGATGTAGGATTCATGGAAGTGCTGGAAGCCTGAAACATGGTGGGCAAGCACAGGGTTCCTTAGACATTGGTTGGCCTCTATGCTAGGAGAGGGACTTGCTGTGAGCAGTGAGTGTTTAGAGCAGATAGTTTGTCCAATTTGCCTGAACTGTTTCCCACAACAGACAGTAGGAGTGCGTGAAGAATTGATCGACCTTATGATGGTTCCCTTTGTCATTAAGAAAAGGCTTAATATACCCACTGCTACTGGGCTGTTCACTAGGTGGCCCTCGTGAGCTGCCTCAGAGTCCTGTTTATCTTTGGAAGCAGATAAGACCTGTTGGGCAGGGTGTGCCTAGAAAATCTGGCTTGGTTGGGGTTTATGACCCAACCGTGCCCAGAGACTCACTCACTGCCTCCAAAAGACTTGTGTCTATCTTGGGGAGAAGTACCAGATGAGATCTTCGTGAAAGAGCTCAGCCCTCCTGGATACCCAGCTGCAAGCTGCAGGGGACCTCAAACTTTCTGCTTCCAGGATGACTCTCTTCAGATCTTTTTACGCTAAGGTTGCTAGGGGTTACATGGCTAATTCTGCTTTGACCTCTCTCCTTCTTTGGTGGAGTCTGACCCCCTGACCCAGGCTATACCCAAGGATAGGAAGATGAGATGCCACACACTTTGGTCTTCAATCTAGAATGTTCTTCATTTCACCAATTTTTTAAAACGACCTTCATCCTTTTGCTTCCATAAATTTCAGCCATTTCCCATCCCAGTGCTGAAGAAGTTGGTAAAGCTCCCTTTCCTGTGTTCCTCCCCAGTGCTGCCTCCAAATGCCAACATCTTTTATTTGTAAAATACTACTGCAGAGACTTGGCTATAGGACCTGATTTGTTTGTAGAAGAGGTGTATCCAATTATCTTTTTCCATTATCTGATATAAAGTCGTTGTAGATATACTCTGACAGAAGGGAAATTCTTGCCAAATATGCTAACTTTGCCCTTAAAACACAGTAGTCACAAATGAACAAATGCCAACCATTTGCACATTTCCACACTTGCAACTCAGTTTTCCTATGAAGCTGTTGACAAACCTAATCTAGGTTGCAAGATATGAAAGGTGCATAGTTGTCAAAAACTCATAGCTTTCATTGGACCTGATAATCTCCTTTGCTTTTATTATGATTTTAGGTATACATTCTTCTGATAAGTCTTATCAGAAGCCTTTTGTGAGCAATGATGTAAGGAGTAAATAACTACATGCAATTTTATTTTGCCAAGTGTCCCTTTGCTGTGTTTTGCTTTTGTCAATAGGCTGTCTCGGAGCCGTATCAATGCTGCTTTCGGCCTGGATGACAGTACCCTAGAGTTTGTGGGTATTGAGTCGACACTTAGCCCTCCTTACGAGTCGTCTGTCAGCATATGGCTGATTGCTTTTGGAATCGTGATGGGACTCACAGTGGTTGCCACTGTTGTCCTGATCTTCACTGGGATCAGAGATCGAAAGAAGTAAGTGACCTTTCCTAGATTTCTCTCTTCTAAAACAGAAAGGTTTAGGGAACATTAACTGGAAAATTTGCAGTAAGCGGTAGGTTGTATAGGCAATTATTTAGTTAGACAATTTTGCACCTAAATATCCTGATGCATCCCCTAGAAATTTACCAGATGTTATCAGCATTTCACCTTCTTGACAAGGCCACGCAGTAGATGTCCAGCCTAGGGTTTATTAGCATACGATAATAAAGTCCATCCTAGCCATGATGTCAAATCCCTACTGCAAAAAGGCACTGCACACTCAACATGGGTGTGTGGGCTCAGGGGACTGTCCGCATTGCTGAATCCTCCTTCGTTTACAAGTGGCCCTAGAGATTGGTGATGGGTTTGAACTGTGAAATCATTCGAGAGTGAGCTCTGAGATTTGCATCAAATTGCTACTCTTTAATCACCTTCATTTCTCCCCAGATAGTTCAGATTCCATATTATCTCCTTTGTTCATGGTCAGGCACCCTCTAATTTGTTCTTGACTTGAAGATCAAAGTTCACTGAGGATTTAAATCACTAGAGACCTGATTTCTAGTCTTGCTTTGCCACTATTAATAGATGTTTTTTTTTCCTGACCTTGAGAAATAATTGACGTTTTTTGGCTTATGAAATAAAGGTTAATAATATTTTATAACACCTAACAAATCTCTATACACATCTCAGGTTGTTTAAACATATTCTTGATTGAATCTCTATTTGTGTTAGTCTATTTTGCTCAATTTTCTTCATTACAGAAATTTTTAGTTCCCCAAAATAGCTTCATTTAAAAAATGAGTAGGTAATATATTCACATGGTTAAAATAAAAAATATATAAAAGGGTACATAAAGAGTCTCCCTGTCACCTTTTGCCTTCAAGTTCCCTTCACAAAGCCAACCAAAATTATCAGTTTCTTGGAGATATATGATAGATGTCCGTTTTCAGTATACAAATTTTAGAAGACTATATGCAATGTTCTATATATTCTTTTATTTTCCACTTAATGTGTTTTAGAGAATATTCCATATTAGTTGCACAAAGAGCTTCTCTCTTTTTTTTTCTGGCACTATAGTTTCCCATTTTATGGATGGATCATAATTTTGTTAACCAGTCCTCTATTAATGAACTTTTATGTTGCTTCCAAATGTTTGTGTTTGTAAAAACGTTGCAATGGTTTAATATTGGTAATTTCCTGTATGTGCCAACATATTTGTAAGATAAATCCTAGCAGTGGGAAAGCTGAGTCAAAGCATATGTGCATTGCTAATTTTGATAAATATTGCCAAATTGCCCTCACTAGAAGCTGTGCCAATTTATACTCATATCAACAATTTATGAAACTTCCTATTCTCTCTACACCAGCATCCTTAACACATGTTGCCATCAAGCTTTTTGATCTTCATCAATCTGGGGTTGGTGAAAGTATCCTTCTAACACCACTATATTAAGGTGACTTCATTTTATTTAACAGGAAAAGTCAAGAAAGAAGTAAAGATAATCCTTATTGCTCCGTGGACGTTAGTAGAGAAGAACATAATCTAGGATTCCAAAACAGTGATGATATTCAGACTTCCTTTTAGAAAAATCTATCTTTTTCCTTCTGAAGTGATTTTATTGTGTGCAAATGTTAATTTCATAGCACAGAAATATGAGATTATAAAGATGTCATTAGATATCAAAACTATGGCTCTGTTAGGAAAAGTTGTCCAGAGACAACACAGCTGAGGAGAAGGCACTTTCATTGACACTGTTTTCAGTATTTATTTCTGTTTTAGGATTTAACTTCTCTTCTGTTTCCTAATAGGGATGTTTATATTAGAGAATAAAGTATGTCTTTGGCCTCACAGTCTGTTCAGGGATAATGTAAATGTAAATGTAAATGTAAATGTCTGTTGAGTTACTGGGGCTGATAAAAAGGAGGATATGTCATGGGAGCAAGCATTGGACCTTGTATGGAATCTGGATGGCTCACTTGTAAGGACAGTGCCTGGGAACTGGGGGGGTGGGGGCTGCAGGGATTGAGTATAGTGCACACTGTTCACTTTAATCCAAGTGTTAAGGATGACATATTTTCTTCACATGAATTTAATCCAAGTACTATAGTGACTTGCTCACAGTGATGTTTGGAATGGACCATGCTTGCTTTCTTCGGGGTGACAGGTCTAAAGAAGAGAAAAGAATTCAGAGAGCAGGTAGAGGACAGTGTTTTTTCACTTTCAAGCTGCTTGATCAACATCTTCCTGACAACATGAAAGTAGCACCAGGGGTCTCCGTGAACTCCCAGAGCATGTCTGATAGAAACTTGCTTCCATTGTTCTTTAATGGTGGAGTGAGTGGAAATTCCAACTGAACATTTTACCCTCTGAAGTGGGAACCCAATCTCTTAAATCTTTTGTATTCTCCCATAGTGTCTGAGTAGTTCTGAGCATAAAGTAAACACTCAATGAATGCTAGATTGACACATTCCTGTGGTCTTACGTGTACTTATGTGGTGGGGCCTCTGTCCATTCTGTCTGCTTTTCACTTCTATGGACAAAGTTGTCATCTGAGTGTCTGGGACCCTTGACCTCCTGAATGTCTTGGGATGTATCACAAATTCTCAGATTGTGTTATGGTACAAAGCAATTGTAAAATCAATCCAAAAAACATTGTGTTCAGGAACCAAACCTGATACTGCTTTTGTATTTCTCAGAGTCCCTAGCCCAGTTCTGAGCACAGCATCTACTATGTACCTGAAGATTGATTAAAAGTGCAATGCGCACTGTCTGGGGAATGGACATGCTTGAGGCTCTGACTCGGGGGGATGAGTGGTACATGGGCACTATATATATAACCTGAACTTTTGTACCCCTATAATAAGCTGAAATAAAAAAAAAACAAGATTAAACAGATGAACATATCCAAACTCTACCCATTAACTCACTCTATATGGTGACCAGCATAATGTCAGAGTGACTTGTACTTAATAAATTCTATACAATAATGGTAATGGTGGATCAATTAACCAACTCAGGGGAGGATAACTTTTATAATCCCTTATAAAATACCCTCAAAGTAATTAAATCAGTCTGGGTCATTTGAGGCTCTTTGATGCCTTTCAATTATCTGATACTCAGGTAGCAAATATAGAGTGCTTTGTCATTTCATGAGATCTGTGCCCCTCCAATCAAGCTTCCTTATTACCATCTTCATCACCATCTTGCCATCCATCGAACCCACAACTTTGGGCAACATATAATAGCATTTTCTCCTTGGCTAATAACTGTTTTATCAAAGCCTTTTCTTCTATCTTACCATATGTCCCATCTTCTCCAATATATCATGAAAATCCTTTGCCAAGCTACTGCTACCTAAAAGCTCTTTGTAATTGCCACATTCTCCTTATGAAGTTCCCAATCCTTGTCTTGGTCCAACACAGTGCAAGAATAATCTCTACAGGAATCAATTTCATCACCTAACACGTTCAAAAGAATCTCCCCAGCCATGGCAAAGGACCCATGGGCATGTGACACAGTGTCCAGCCATAATACAGAAATTAGAAAAATTTCATTTCCATAACTTAATTTTGGGGTTTTCATCAGCACAGTCCTCACTTTGCCCACGAGGTGAGGCTTGTGTCCCTTCTCTTGTGCAGCAGCAGCCTCTGAAAGGGTGGAGACTCTACAAAGAGGGTTCTGTACCTGGGCCTAGGATAGGAGTCTGCAAACTACGGCCCATGGGCCAAATCATGCCCACCACCTGTTTTTGTATGGCCCATGAACTAAGCATGATTTTTACTTTAAGTAGTTGAAAAAAATAAAACATTTCATGACGTGTGAAAATGACATGAAATTCAAATTGCAGTGTCCTTAAAGCTTTATTGGAACCCAGCCACACCCATTCATTTTCATATTGTCTATGGCTGCTTTCACACTGCGAAGCAGAGTTGGGTAGTTGACATAGAGACAGCATGGCCCACATAGCCCTTTATGGACAAACTTTGCCAACCTCTGGGCTATAAGGAAGCAAGGATTAAATGAAATTACAAATGTAAAAGGGCCATCGTGGAGCTCAGAGACACAAGGAACATTTGTTTGTGGAATCTGAAGCCATTCACTGAGTGTTTCCTTCCTGGGAATTTATTTCTTGTGGGGTGGTGAGTGGGATTGATAGGAGAAGTAATCAGGTCAGAAAAGGCAGATGCTACCTTCCCCTTCCCTGGGGTCTCTCAATGAATTATTCTCTCTCATTTGAAATCCACTCCCCTCCCAACTTAGGTAAAGATGGGGCCTTAGGTCCAATCTGTCTTCTTCATAAACCTACTGTCAAGTTAGAATGAAAACTGAGAAACTCAACTTTCTAAATTTGTGTTGGAATATTTCTCTTAATTAACTCAAATAGATATGATATGAATTTTGCCAGACTTCCTTCACTTTGTGTTTGACTTTTGGCAGATCAGAAAAAGCTCAGCAAGACAGGGGAGCATTTGTTCGATTTTACCTAGTAAATACTTTATCTGAACTTGCTCTCCAACTTTCCCTTTGGGAAAGTTTCTTACCACATAGGAGTCTGCCTTTTTCTTCCCTCCCAAGAGAATGTAGGTGGACTCTTGGTTTAAAATAACAAGGATAAATGCTGGACATCACCACTAAACACAGTTAAACACCATTTAAGAAGATCATTATACATGTTTTAAATAGTATTGATATTGTTCATTTACTTGGCTTCTCCTAGTATCCCTGGACTTACTTTCTGATAAATCTTTAGTGATACCTTATATCCTTGCTTGACTTGATTGTTGGAGCTAGGTTTCTAAGCAAGGCTTTGGCATCTTTGCATAGTAAACAATTCTGTATTGTTTGAATTTTTGCAACAGGCATGCATTGCTTTTGTTATAAAGAGGATTATTTTTAGAAGATTAAATATACAGAAATAAGGAGAAGAAAGGAAAAAATCTTCAAGAGGGAGACCAGAAAGACCCAGCTTGTGCATGAGATCATTCTCTGATCTTATCTGAGGAAGCTAATAGTCTGTGATGCAGGGGGCGATGGCACCCCTGACTGAGGGACCATTGAGAAGGAGGGATTATGTCACTTCTTCCTTCTTTTCCCTTGGGTAGGAAAGAACCCGGCACACAGTCAATACCAAATAAATAAATAAATGTATACACGCCCTAGTGATTATGTTCAAAGTTACATTTCAATATGAGATTTGTGTACCTCTGTAAAAAATAGAAGACTATTAACAAGTGCGAATTCTCTGCTGAAATGAAGAAATCATTAATGAAATGTCAAGAAACAAACAAGAAGAAGCATCTGAACTAGCTGGTGGGCCCGGGAGGGAGTGGGATGAGGAGGGGTATGAATATCTCTGAAGGAGGATTATTAACTCATATCTGGAAAATAGCAGTAGGGCTTAATTGGGATGTATTTTCATCGGAATAGTGCCCTCCACGTAGCCTCTGTCTCTCCCTTCTTGACATTATAGAAAAGATAAGCAATACTCCGAAAGAGATTAAAACCTATGGGTTCAGCATCAGGCCATGAAGGAGGGCATTCCCAGGAACAGTTTCAAAACTAAAATATCTTTTTGTAATACCCATGACAATCTAAAATAGTATTTCTGTATCTTTGTGTTAAGATATGAGACTGAAACAGAAATTTCAGTTATCAAACTAGACAGAAGCCCCAGAGCCCCCAAACTCAAGGATTTAAAATGATTAGAAAGCAACAATGTAATAAGTTCTATAATAGAAATAAGACCATGATTACTCTGAGTTTAGATTGATGATGATTAAGAAAAAGGGCATCAAATTATATCTTAGCATCTTTAAAAATTTGCTTTACAGAAAACATATTTAATATATTATTTAATAATATTATTAACTTTAGTTTTATATTTTACACATGATAACATAAAGAGTCAGTGTTCTAATTTGGATAGCTGATGAGAATTGTGCCATTTGGATTGAATTATAGACCACCTAATGATACTCCACCATGTAATGAGGTCCCCTAGGGAAGTTCAGAATGACTGCATCAGCGACATCTGGGAGCTTGTTAAAAATACAAGTTCATAGGCCACACTGAGACCTCCTTTGCCAGAATCTCTGAGGTAGTTCCTAGGAATCTATGTTTTAATAAACTCTCATGCATGCCAAAGTTTGAGAACATTGAAATATGAAGGCAAATGTCCACATTTCTGTACTTTGCAGTATATTTAATTATCATGATAGTAACAGTATAAAGAAAATGAATATGCAACAAATAATTTTTCAATTCTGTTCAATCTTTACACATGATACACACTCTCTCTATATTGCAATCTGATAATGTGCTTTTGCTATAGCCTGGAAAGTGTTATATTAAGAGCAGCACAAACAAAATTACTAATTTGACCTTAATTTCAAGGAAATCTTTTGTTTCCTACCTCGTTCATTTCTAGATAATATAACAGACAAACAGAGAATACTCTTAAGAACTAGCTAAATTACATTGTGCCTTGCTACTTTCCTTAAAAAGAATGCAAATGTTGGCCAACATCTATATTAATTCTCATCAGCACTCCTAATTTCTTCTTCAAGGCTTGTCTTTTTCCCGAAGGGGTTCAATGGAAGATAGGAGTTGCTGAAATGTGGGACGCTTTTCTGGAAGCTGAATAAAAGAAAAAACCCAATGTTTTAGATGATGAAAGTTATGATTAAAGATAAAATATATAAAATATTTATACCTCAGTCCTGAAGCTAGCAACTTTTAAAAAGTGGAAACACCATAGACATTTCTACTGAGGTCAGAAACAAGGCAAGGAAGCCCACTATATCCACCGATCTTAACATTATGTTGAAGGTATTAGCCAATGCAATCAGAAAGTGAAAGCAATCAGAGCCCCAGGAATTGGAAAAGAAAAAGTAAAAGTGTCTTAATTTGCACAGGGTATGATTGTATACCTGGAAAACATAAGAGTATCAATGATAGAACCAACCCAAACAATGAAGGAATTCACCAAGACAGCAGGTTATAAAATTAACATAAAAATCAATAGCCTTCACATATACCTATGGTAACCAGTTAAAAGATACCATAGAAGAAAAACTCCACTTATAATAGCAATAACACCAAAATAAAATACTTTAAAAATGTAGCCCCCCAGAATAAGGAAAACTTTAAAACACTGCTGAAAAATACAAATGAAGACTTGAAGATATATAAAAGCATCCATTGTTCTAGACTAGGACAAGTCAGTATCATACAGATGTCAAATTTTGCAAGTTAAAATATAAATAAATACAATCTCCTCAAAAATACGGACGAGTTCATTTCAAGCTAAAAAACTGATTCTTTAGTTTACAGATTTTTAAAATATTCAAAAATGGCTAAGAAACCGTAAAGAAAGGTGAGCAATGAGGGGTGCTAGCCTACGTGGTATCCAACATATCATAAAGTCTCTATAGAATCACAATGGTGTGATGCTAGCACATGAACAGAGGGATCAAAGAACAGAAGAGGAAGTCCCAAAATAAACCCAAATACATATGGAAATTTAGGATAATACTAGGGTGGCATTTCACCACCATTAAGATAGTATCTCATCCCTTGGGGTAAGATGGTCTTTTAATAAACAGTGTTGCCAACAACTGGATAGTCATGTAAAATGGTACCTTTGGAGCCATACTTCATACTATATACTATAACAAACACAAACTAGACCAGAGACCTAAATGGAAAATAATGAAACCTTAAAAGTACTAGAGGAAAATCTGGGTGAATTGCACTATAATTTGAGCATGGGAAAGCCTATCTAACTATGACTCAATTTCCAGAAACAGTAAAAGTAAATATTGACATATTCCACTACATTAAAAAAAACTTTTATATGGTCAAAAAACCCTTGCCATCAACCAAATAAAAATATAAGTGACAAATGGGAAGAAAATATTGACAACTTATATCTCAGATAAAGTATCAATCTCCCTAATTTATAGAGATCTTTAAAACCTGAAAGAAAGAAAGAAACGGAAAAGACATGACAGTTCTCAGAAAGATACACAGGTGACCCTTAAAAATATGAAGAGACTCAACCTCATAATGAAAGATACACATATTAAAGCTGCACTAAGATGTCATTTTTCATCCATCAGATTGGCAAAAATTCAAAAGCTTGACGATGTGCTTCACAGGTGAGATTGTAAGAAGACAGGTATTCTCCTACATTGCTAGTGTGGCGACACCCAATGGAGAGGAATTCATGTGTTGCTTTTTTTGTAAGAAAGAGAAACCAGAAAACATGCACATATACATATGCTCATTTTTGTGCAAAGAAATACCAGAAAGATAAATCAAAATCTAATGAAAATTATGAGTGTTCTTTCAATCTTTCTATGGATTTGAAAAGTTGCAAAATAAAATCAAACAAGCCAGAAGCCCTGTTTTTCCTTCTGTTAGGTTTGGCGATGATAATAGCACCTACCTCAGTGTGTTTCCTGATGAATAGATGAGTTCATACTTATAAAGTTATTAGAACAGTGCTGGATATAAGTTGTTCAGTAAATTGTTGGCACCTGCATTGCTTGTTTTAGCTTACAAACATTTGAAGACAGGGGCCCTGGGGCTCTGGAGCAGGTGCCTTCCCTCAAGAAAGCTTTGTCCCAGTGGTGATGCAGCAACCACCCGGACACGCCAGGGACCCTTTCCAGCTCACCCAGGTGATGCACTTGCCTCGTGCCAGCAGCTGTACATGATCTGGTAGACGGTGTCCGAAGACAGTTGAGGCCGGTAGAGCCTGTGGCCCTGGGAGACCTTCACAACCACCTGGGAGTTGTCATATAAGTCATAGGGCTGCTTCCCTAGGCTGAACACCTCCCACATCAGGATTCCTGCACCATACCGAGAGGCGGCCCAGACAAAAAAGAAAGACAGCTGATGTCAGAAGGTACAGACAGGGTTTGTGGAATGAGTTTCATGCACCAGGTCAGGAAGGTTATAGGTCAGAGCGAGGGATCCCTGGGAAATGAGTCCTAGTGGAAAGAGCAGGGCATAGAGGGTGGGCCTGTGCCATCACTTCTGGAGCCCAGGGTTTCTTCCTCACATTCCCTGAGACCTGTTGGTCTGCACTTGCTGGGAAAAGGGTGAACAGCAAGGCTGGCCACAGTGAGAGCTACTTGAGGCCAAGATTCTTGGGCTGCTCCAGGGAGATGGCTGGGGCCTCATTCAGCCTCACAGTGACAACTGCCCATGTAGGGAGCCCAGCACCAATTCTTATGAGTGATTGAAGTCCTCACCCTTTCTGTCTCTCTACCTTAGCAATTGTGTGCAATAATTTCATTGCACAATCACCTTCCTTTTCAGTGGAAATTTAAAGGTAAAATCATTGACAACATTCCCCTTCTATCACTGTAGTAATTCATAATTTTTAATGGGTCAGGTGCCCTTTGGGGAATCTGATGAAAGGCACTGCCCTGCCCCTTGGGAAAGTGAATGCACAACATTTTGGTCTTTTGTTTCAGGAGGTTCACAGTCCCCCAAAGCTCATCAAGGGCACTGTGGACCCCAGGTTAAGAAAGCTCTGTTCTGGTCATGGTAGTGAGGAGGAATGGCATTTGGGGTCAGTCAGACATGGCCTTTGAGGCCAAGTTCTGTCATTTACACTCTGGGTAAGTTTCTTCTCAGCCTTGCGTTCCCTGTCTATAAAATGGAGTATTTGCACCTCATGGACTTGCCATGATGATTAAATAGGATAAAACAGGGAGAGCACTTAAAAGAGCACTGGGGCATTTCAGGTGCTCTCTGAATGGTGGCCATTGTGCTGTGCTGGCCAAGGCCAGAGAATTTCAACAGTCAGCCAGGTTCTAAATTCTTGGAAAACCAGAGAAATATGTAAGAAGGAAGAAAATTGTTCTAGAACCATAACTGAGGTACTAACTTCAAACCTTCTTTGACTTTAAAGCTATAGATTTTATGTAAAATATTTACAATAAAGCAACCTTAAAAGTTCTGGGGGCTGGCCATGGTGGCTCATGCCTGTAATCCTAGCACTCTGGGAGGCCAAGGTGGGAGGATCTCTTGAGCTCAGGAGTTCGAGATCAGCCTGAGCAAGAGTGAGACACCATCTCTACTAAAAATAGAAAAATTAACCGGGTGCCATGACACACGCCCGTATTCCCAGCTACTTGGGAGGCTGACGCAGAAGGATCGCTTGAGCCCAGGAGTTTGAGGTTGCTGTGAGCTAGGCTGATGCCACATCACTCTACTCAGGGCGATAGAGTGAGACTCTGTCTCAAAAAAAAAAAAGTTTTTGGGGACTGCTTTGTTTTTTAGGAAACATACATTCTAAAACAACCATTTGAAAAACTGCTACTTCCTCACCACTTTCTCTTTGGAATGCTACACACTTATTTCAAGCATAATATCATTGCTTACAATATTTGTGGGGCTCCTCTTTGGGAATTGCTTTCAGAGGCCCTGATTCATGTTGAGTATCTTCACTGGGGACATACTGTTTAAGAGTGGATTTAATGCATATAAACAACCAGAAAATATCTGGAGCCAACTTCCATTGCATAAGGTGAATAATCAAGCTAGGTAAGGCTATATTCTTTGATCAAAAATAAGCTGTAAGTACTGAAGAAGGGAATTGATTTTTTTATCATTAATAAGGCATATCAAATGATGCATGGATATTGAAATTAATTTTGACAAAAAGGTACAAAAGTTAATCAGCACAAAATGACATCAAGTATTCACCAAAATGCTGTCGTTTTGATTTTCCCTTTTTCTGTGTATATTTGGTTATTTTTTACAATGGACAATGCCACTTTTACAAAGCGAATAGTTCATTATAAAGATTGTATCCCATTGAAAAATAGATAACTAAATTTTCCTTTTTTCAAAGGCAGTCTTGCAGGTGACGAACAGTAAATCAAATTACACTTATGGACTAAGGCACAAAATAGGTCTCTGCCCTATGTGGATTATTTACCATGGACCCATCTGACAGTGATTGAAAACAGTCCTGATATTCTCCAACGTAGAAAAATATCAGAAAATGCACAGAGTCACAATTTAAGAATTATTTCCCTTTTCTAATTACCCTTACTAAATTTTAATATGGCTCTTTTAATAAAAGAGGAGTCAGCAAACTTTTTCTATAAAGGGCCACATAGAAAGTATATTCTGCTTTTCAGGTCATGCAGCATCTGTGGCAACTACTCTGCTCTGCTGTTGTAGCACAAACTCAGCCAGAAAATACATAAATGAACAGGCCTGGCTGTGTTTCAACAAAACTTTATTTACAGAAATAGGACACCAGATTTGGTTCTGGACCCACCCTAATCCAAAATATAAATTTTAACAAGGAGAGGAGACTACTTGAAATTAGGTATGAGCCAAAGAAAGTGCCGAATCATGTCTGGTGTTTACTCTATGGATGCCCAAAGAATTGGTCAAATCAGAAAGGAATGGTTATCATGGTTGCTGTCATGCAGAAAATCGATGACTTCATTTTATGCCCTTCAACTTTTTGGATTTCGCAAAAACTCAGGTTCAGTTTTCAATGACTCCTTTAAAAAAGCTGTTTGAAATCTTCATTGGAAAAGCTTTTAACCCCTTTGATTTTTTTTTTTTCCGGAGATGGGAGGCAGTGACTCACTATGTTGCCCAGGCTGGACTCAAACTCCTGTGCTTAAATGATCCTCCCATCTCAGCCTCCCAAGTAGATTTATCCCCTTTGACTTTATGAGAAAGTGCTCTCAGGATGTAAGTTACCCAATGTGTGGAAGACGTCGTAACACCTGACCCAAGAAAGTAAATCATCTTCTTCAACCTTTCACTTGTCTCAGGCCATACATGTAATTTTGTAAATGCTCAAGGGCCCTTTTAAAATGGATGTTGCTGCTCTTGTGGTTTCCTGTTGTGGAAACCAGCTTACGAAACAGGGCTGGGTCCTGTGTGGCCACATCCTTACCGAATGCCCACACGTCGGACTTGCTGCTGTATTTGAAGTAGTGAAACACCTCTGGAGCTGACCACTTGACTGGAAACTTTGTTCCTACTGAACTGACATACTGGTCATCGAGAACATACCTGTGGGGGAAACATACGACACAGACCTTAAGCTGCGGTGGCACAGGCTGATGAAGGGCACAGAGCCATCCAGAGTTCCAGCTGATGTTTTCAGTTTTCTGGATCTTTTGCTTTCTTTCAATGTGTGGGCTTAGGTAGAGGCTGCTTAGGATTTGTAAGCATTTAAAAATTGATATGCACCTTTGAAAATAGCAAAACCTGAATGCAAAATGTTTGGTAATATAGAAAACCATAAAAATGTAAAAATAAAATCTCTCAGAAACTCACCTCAAAGGTAACCTGCAATTGTGTCACTCAAGATGCATTTTTGCTTGTTCTTTTCAGTCTTTTCCCCCACATATGTCATTTGAACAAAACTGGGTTTCTGTTGTGCTGAGATTTGCTTTTATTTTTCCTTTAATGGCATATCATGAGCATTTTCCTATGTGGTTACATTTTTCTATAACATCATCATGTTTCATGGCTGAACAATAGTCCCTCTTATGGGTTAACATATTAAACATATTTAACCATGTAAGTTTCTTCTAATCTTTTGCTATTATAAACAATGATGAACAAAAATATCCTACAGAGATATCAAAACCATCAAAATATATGTTCACTAAACCCTTGTTTGTAATAATGATAAAATAGAAGCAACCTCAATGTCCCCATGTTGAGGAGTAATTAAATATATTATGGTACACTAATATAACAAAATAGTATGCAGCCATTAAAAATGAGGTAGCTCTATATTTACCAAAATTAGAAGATCCTCATGGTATATGGTTATGTGCAAAAGTAAGTATGTGTAATGTGATTCCATTTTTGTGGGAACAAACAGTAAATGTGTGTATTTGTGTATATGATTGGATGTGCTTAAGAATAAGGTCTGAAGGAACATCCACAAAACATGTTAGCAGTGGTTACTTCTAGTGCTGAGTGGGGCAGATTCTACTTTTTCCTTTACACATTCCTGCTTATTTCTTACAATAAATATATATTATTTATATAATTAATATGGGGAAATACCATATATTTGCCCACAAAACTACAACAAAAACATAATGACTCAACTAGAGAAAACAGGAAAATTAAAATATGGCAAATGAAAATTCGGGTCTAATTTATACGAAAGATTTACATATCAAATTGTTTTAGAGATCTCTACTGTAATTTAAAACAGCTGGTTGGGAAGATTATTCTTTTAAATATTAATGGTAGTATTAATAAACTACACTTTCATAGGATTACATATGGCACTTTCCACACTTTCCTCCCCACATCCCCCCAGCTCCCCAGACACTACCAGACACCCAGACACTACCCTTGCAGCCCTGGCTTGTGTCTGCTCATGGCTTAAAACTTCCTTCAAATTATCAGGACCAAATTAAGTCCCGGGGACCTACAGGATGTGGCCACAGAACTTCATGACCAACAGGACCTGGTGTGTGGCCTCCGGGATCCTTTACTCAGAGCAAGTCTCTTCTCCCTTTTCCAAAGCTGCAGAGAACTTGACAGCATGGTCGTTGGATGCTGGCATAACACTCAATATTCCTACTTTGAGAACAAAGGTGGGATCCCTTCCCCTGTCCTGGGTGCATCTCTTTGCTTTAAAGAGCTATGAGAAAATTTTTTCTTGCCCTCAAGAGAGTTACACATTTGGAGTGTCAGTGTAGGAGACTCTGCATATGGCGGCTGGAGTGAGGGCAGGTAGCACACAACTAAAAGATCACCTTGTCAATATTGAGGGATCCCAGAGGAATTACCATAGCCCCCATGGTCTGTGCCACTGGGGTCAAAAAGCACCCCCTAACACTGAATTTGGGGGAAGACATAAGAAAACAGATCCTCCTATGGCATTTTACATCCATGTTTGCCAAATGTAGAGCTGGTCATGGTCAACCGTTCATGTCTCTTTTAAACTGCATTATTCCTCCCCGGAATGACATGAGTTTATATTGTGAGCACAGGTTTATAGCTGTATTTTGTCTCAATGTCCAGGATATCTACTTGCCCTTTAAACTGTGGGCATTTTGAGGGCAGGGACTATCCCACTAATATCAGTATCTCCTGTAGGGCTGAAGCATTCAGTATATATACATCTTTATTTCCTATGTAAAACCATGATAATTTGCTCTGAGTCTTAAAACAGTATGAGGATTCAGAATTAAGAACATGAAAGACTCTTTTAAACTATTGCGATCAAAATAATTTTTCCAAACCATGAAGTGGTGGTAGAATGCCCACCAAGAGAATCTCAGGGTCTACTTTTATGCCTTACTTGATCATACAGAAAATCTAAAGATGTGACAACAAAAACTTTTCTAGTGTTAATGCTCTGCCCATTTAAGCATAGATTAAAAAAAAACCAAAAAACAAAAAGAGCTAGAAGAGCCTTGTTGAGTTAAAATATATGTTGTAAATATTTATCCAAATAATGTGGCTGTGACATGTTGTATTTAAATATTGAGGATCTTTCATGGAATTTATTCATAAGTTTAGAAAGTATTTATCAGAGTGTTGAAAGAACTAAAAAATGACTTCAGATAACTTCTGAAGAACAATCCCATCTTATCGATGAAGAAATGAGGCAAAACATGTTTCACAAGTAGTCAGAGGCAGTATGGGGGGGACCCAGGTTTCTAAGCTCCCAATTCAGAACACCTTCTACATCCCCACAAGGCCTTCAACTATGATAGCATTCACATGTGAATGGAAATCCGCCTTTCATGGCTTGCTCCTTTGGAATCAGCTTACCTTGTCATTCCAAAGTCAGATACTTTCACAGAGAGGTCACTGTCCACCAAGCAGTTCCGAGCAGCCTTTGGAGGAAAAACAAAATCACCAAGTAGTAAAAGTGACCAAGAATCTCCTGACATCAGAGTTATGCATTTCTTCCTCTTCGGCAGAATTCTCAGCAAAATCTAAGATTGCTTATCACAGTTCCAAATGCTCGAAGTTGTCTTTTTTCTCCTTTGCAATTTTTAGTTTTTCAAAATAAAAATGTGCTCCCATAAGTATTTTCACCCAAGCAGCCATCTTTGTCAAACAACTTGAAAGATAGTTATTTCACTTTAAACACAGAATCTTAGCTTATCAAGGAGAGAGGAGAAATTTCTAGGAGCTCCCTTTCCACCACCAGATACCACACATTAACAGATGCTTTAAGGCACAAATGCTGTACCAGCAACTCATGGAACACACTGGCCTAGTGTGCATGGCCTGTCTGCTGTTTAGCACAAGAAAATCTCTAAAGATAAATCCCAGTGAATACCAAACACAACACTCCCTACTCCCACCCTGACCCAAAGACACATGCAAATTTCATTTCCTTCTTTGTTTTTTTGTATTTTCATTTATTGTATCAAATGACTGCTTTAGCACTAAGCCCTTCCTGGAGTAAAGGTCAACTTGGGTTTAATGGTTCCAAGAAACACTAAATTGTCCAAAGTCTTTCCTTTCCATTGTTTTCCTTCATACTACAATGCAGCTATGTAGATCTTGATAACTTATTTTACTGTTCTTTCTATATTTCAAATATTTTATTTTAAAATCGTGATTTTTATTATAGAAGTGTTATATGCTTAAGCAAGTCATTTAAGCAAAGCAAAAGTGAAGGTGCCCCTCTTGCCTTCCCTTCCAGTGGCCTCATCCCTGGAGGTGGGAATTGTGGACTACTTCCTTTCCTTTTTTTGAGCTTCCAATGGTTTTGCTTACCAAGTCTCGGTGTATGAATTGGTGGCTCTCCAAGAAGGCCATGCCTTCACAGACATCATAGCACATTTCTAAGAGCTGGGAAGGTTCAAGTCCTTTTCCATGACTCCTCAGGTAATTCAGCAAGCAGCCATTGGTTATATATTCAGTCACTATGTATATGGGGTATTTCTTTGAACACACTCCATAGAATTTAACCAGCTTGGGATGGCTGAGTTTCCTAGAAATAATAGATTTTCAAAGTTCAGTACTCCACACTCCATTTTCCAGATGTCCTGAAAAAGAATCACTCACAGATTTTGGTTTGTTTTAATTTCCCCCCTTCTACTTGAATAGATAAAGGGAGGAAAAAGTTTAGGATTGCATGTTTTGGAAGCACAATAGCCTTTGGAGGCAAAAAATGCTGCCTCATATCAGACATTGGCAGCTCCAGCAGCAATTTAGCCATTTGTGGATGCATTCTGTGTTCAACATTCCTAGAGAATCAGGGTAGCCATGGTCTGTTGCCTCGGAAACCCTGTTCAGTCTTGGGGCATCTTGGGAACTTCTATGACTGATTTAGAGGAAGTCTCATCCTAAGAACAATCACTTCCATTTTAAAGCACCTAACTTTCATGTCTAAATGTTTCATTCTAAAAAAATATATCAGAATGTGAAGGGTGTAGGTAAAATGAAAATAGTTGTCATGTTAGGGAAGTGAGATTAGGCATGATTTTTCTTTCTTTTAAAAATTATCATTTTATGTTATTGTTTACATTATTTATGCAACAATAATTTTAGAATATAGTAACCACATGACATAGCACTTCTGGTAGGTCATAATGGGATGCATGCTCAGTTGTTACAGGTCTATCAACTTGTCCTTATATGATTTACCTATTTTTATCAATTTACAGGATGATTCTTTAATGTTTGGATATGTAAAGTAAATCTAAATGTAACATGTCACCTTTTAAATTTTTTAATAAATGAGGAATTATTGACTCTTTAGCTATTTTCTTCCCTCTTAGTTTAACCATGGAGACATGGTTTATCATGGTACTCAAGGTGATGAGCTCAGATATGCATCTTTCAGCAATTTTAGTGATTTCCATGGTACTCAGGACCTAATAAAATCTGTTCCTTGAGCAAATTCAGTCTGTGCCCAGGGGGCTCACAGTGGGAATAGCATGTCAACTGATTCTCCCCACATGATAGGTCTCGGTTTGACCACTACATTTGGGATTTAATATTTCCCCACTGTGGCACAGTTTATCTTCCTTCATGAGTAAATGGTTTGTTAATGACCTTGTATGATTACCAGCTCAGTAATGGCAAAAATATATATTTTATTTTATTATTTTTTTTTTTTTTGGAGACAGAGTCTCGCTGTTTTGCCTGAGTTAGAGTGCTGTGGCATCAGCCTAGCTCACAGCAACCTCGAACTTCTGGGCTCAAGCGATCCTTCTGCCTCAGCCTCCCGAGTAGCTGGGATTACAGGCATGCGCCACCATGCCCGGCTAATTTTTTCTATATATTTTTAGCTGTCCAGATCATTTCTTTCTATTTTTAGTAGAGACAGGGTCTCACTCTTCCTCAGGCTGGTCTCAAACTCCTGACCTCGAGCGATCCTCCTGCCTCGGCCTCCCAGAGTGCTAGGATTACAGGCGTGAGCCACCGCGCCCAGCCATATTTTAAAGTTATACTAGGACACAGGGGTTACACTATGAGCCTAAGAAAGTGGCCAATTTTTCTGTCTTATAAGAGAAGAAAACCAAGGACCTCCTCCTTAGTTTTATAACAATCCAATCACCAAAAGCAGAACTAGGTATGCAATTTGCAGGTACCAGTGAAAAATGAAAATACAAGAATCCTTGTTTAAAAATTATGAAGTATCTCAAGATGGCAAGAACAGAGCATTAAACCAGGTGCAGAGGCCTTCTAGGTACTGGGGGGCCCTTGCAACGGTGTAGGTCACATACACCCGTGAAGCCAGCCCTGGCCAAAGGCTTAGATTCACATAGCACCTCTGCTTCCAAGCAATTCTGCAATTACGGTAAAAGTGATTGTTCCAACTTTCCTCCTTCCTTTGCTTTTCATAAAAGAATGGCTAAGGAAACGGACACTGGAATGTCTGCCTGGGTTTACGTCTCTGCTTTGCCACTTTTACTAGCTTGGTGACTTGGGACAAATTAGTGAACATTTCCGCGCTTCAGTTTCCTGTAAAACAAAGATAACAATGGTACATACTTCACAGGCTTCTTATAAGGGTTGAGTAAGTTAATATTTATAAAGTGCTTAGAAAAATGCCTGTAAAAACTGTACAGTATAAGTGTTTAAGTAGAAAATTTCAAAAGTGCTTTCAATCTGTAGCAGGCTAGGATTTGTGATTTCAACGATCTTTGATCAAAGCCCTTCTATAACGTTGTTTTTCCTACCATGCTGATTGGTTCCCTAAAAGCAGAGTGATCAATTTTTCTGGTTTGCCTGGGACTGAAGAGTTTCCCAGGACACAGGACTTTCAGTGCCAAACCCGGGAAAGTCCTAGGCAAACCTGGATCTGGATGGTGGTCACTCTACAACGTCTGATTCACCATGTTGACAAGAAGAGGGAGAATTATATGGGAGGGTGGTGAGGGAGAGAGAGACAGAGAGAAATAGAGAGAGAGAGAAGAAACAGCGAGAGAGAGAGAGAGAGAGAGAGAGCGCGAGCATATACATATTGCCAAGAATTGAGGACTGCTTGGAGCTGAGACCCATTAGGAAGGGTATCTTCATTTATTAGATGAGGAAAGAAGTAGGGTGAGAAAGGGATTTTTACCAGACTGTATTGAAGGTACTAAGAAAAAAAGCACATTGTTGGTAGAGTATTAGTTTTCAGTACTGTCTGAGTCCCACTCTGTTCCTCATCCCACATGCACCTCCCCACAGGGCAAGGAGGGCACAGGTTCAAGGAGACATGGCTACTAAGAGCCTATATGCATCTTTCTCAGGTACCCTTGGAGTACCAGGACGCTGGAATCTCCTATTCATGTAGTCCTGAGGCCTCTTCCGGGAACTGTTCAGACTCTTCCTTGAGGGGTCTTTTCCTTCAAGGGTGAACCACACTACCTCTAGCCAAGATCATTAGCCAACAGATAATTGTTTGTGAGAGACCGAAACGGGGCTTGCAAGTACTGAGTGCTGTGCCTGCACATGAGTACTGAGGGCCCTTGTAACACGCGATAGAGCTGGGGGTGGGAGGAGAAAGGGGAAGGGTGGAGTTTGGGGGACCACAGGCCAGAGACTGGTTTCCTTATGGGGTCTTGAGAATTCTAAATTTGAATATGGCCTTTCAGGTCGTCATGAAGGTATGCTTGTCAAAGTGGGAGCATAGGACCTATTTTATTTAATAGTTTGTTAGCTCAATTTATAACTTCTAAATATTTATATCTGTGATACAGTATGTAGACTCTTGCTCCAGGCCTTACAAATGCTAGGAACAGATCTATTTGTGTTAATTCTCTTCCATGGTGAGGGCTAAACTGCTGCTCCTCAGGGGAAACTTACATCATGGTCTGGGCCTCCTGAAAGAATTCATCTTCTGACATGGAACCCTCCTTGATCATCTTAACAGCAACATCGTACTGCCCTTTCCACTTGCCCAGCTGCACCACTCCAAACTGTCCACTTCCCAGCTCCTTCAACAGGGTAATCTCTTCTCTTTTTAGTTCCCAGATTCCTAATGAGGCAAGACAGACACCCTTTAGGATGAACATAGAAGGCTTTGCAGCTAACAGCTTCCCAAGTGATTTCCTCTCCAATGAGAGTTTCACATGGACAATAAGAACAACAATAGTTTTTATTTTAGGTTGATAACTTTAAAAAGTCCTTAGTGATGTGGTCTTACGACTACATGGTACCGCCACCCAAGACAATACTGTTCTTGGAGTAGCTACGCCTATTGACAAGAAGGCTCAGTGTAAATAATACTTTGCCAACCAGAGGCATCTTAGGCTCAGAGGCAAAATGTGCTCAATGCCCTTAAGTTGGTAAAAATATTGTTAGATTTTCTTATAAAACAAATTAAACTGTGATCTGGGTGGTTGTTATTATCCTAATACAGAAGGTGGAAGACTGGCTCCACTGATCCGCTGAGGAGGCAGAGAATCCAGGAAAAAGAAAGGACAGGCAATGAATGAAGTCCTGAAGGGCAATGATAGGGTCTAACAAGAAGAAAAATTTGACAATCTTTTTTTGTAATGCTGGGAACTTTAAGATTTAGATTGGGAGGATAGCTTTTTTTTTTTTTTTTTTTTTAAAGAAAATCCTCCCCGGCACAATCTGAACAGGGACCTCCTTCTTGTCTTCCCTCCCTTTTATTAGTAAGTTAATCACATATTTTAAAACCCAAAAGGGCGAGAAATGGGGTTTAAGAGCTCAAGGATGTGTCCATACCACTTCCCAGGGACACAGAGACGGGGACCTTGTTGTTGGCCTTGGTTGACACGGGGTGGCGGAGCCGTGTGATCATGCCTGCAAAGGAACCAGCATCATATGATCACATCATTACATCATATCCCAACACGTTACATAACATCAGTTCACAATTAGTATCTCTCCAGAGTAGCTTAAAAAGCAAAGAGTTCAGGATGTTGTGATGCAGAGAAAGAATCCATTCTTATAGTAGAGAATCCATCTTGTAGTTGTGTTAATTACTTGGCTAATTAGCTCAATGCAAGGCAAAAGTTAAACGAGTAAATCACTTTATGTGATTTCTTAAAAATCCCATAGAAGTTCATTGCTTGATGGAATCCTTTACTTTAAAATTTTTCCCATTTTTATTTTGGTATCTCTTTACAGTTCTATACTTAAATACATATACTCACAGCACACACATTTGGCAAAAATTCAAATAATACAGAAAACTGAACCTGTTATTACATTTTATTAAATGGTCAAGTCATTTTATTTTATTTTTTTAAAAAGGCACCTTCTTTTTTTATTATCTCAAAATATTAAGGGGTTACAAATATTTGTGGTTACATGGATTGCTTTTGTAATGCTTGGGTCATGGCTATTGGTGTCCCCTTCACTCAAGTAGTGTTCATTGTACCAATTAGGTGGGATCTTACCCCTCCCATCCTCCCCCGACCCCCTGCTTGATTTCCACTGAGTTTTACTTCCCTCTGTACACATGTGTACTCATTGGTTAGTTCCAGTTTAATAATAAGTACATGTAGTATTTGTTTATCCAATCTTGAGATACTTAACATAGAAGAATGGTCTCCAGTTCCATCATTTTTTATGGCTGAATAATACTCCATATTTTCTTAGACCACCCATGAATTGATGGGCAAGTCAAGTCATTTTAATTGTTTACATTGAGTTATGGTGAATGAAGCTGGGTTATAATACTTATAGTGGCTTTAAGGAACTCATTCAAAAAAATATATATGCTTGCTTTAAATGTGGGACATTTTCCAGGTCACAGGAACTATCACACAGGTACGTTTTCCTTCCTTCCTTTTCCTATATATTTGTTTGCTTTTTATATGCGTGGTCTCCAAACTTTTAAAATCCTTCACCTTTAATCAATAAGTAAATAAATAAATTAGAATAAATAAAATTTAAAAATTAGCACATTCCTCTGAAATATGTATATGTACAACTCCTGTTGTAATAATATTTTGTGAATTATAAAATACACAATGAAAACTTGAGAAGAATGAGATTTAAAAAAAATCTAGATAAACATTTTAGTAGTTTCTTTCTATACACTGTTAAGTTTCTTGTGCATCCTCTGGGGTAGAATCATTCCATTTAGAGATGTCCGTTTATACAATACCTTTCCCGGAAGGTACTTTTGAGGTGCTTCAGGTTAAAATAAACAATTGAGGAAATTGGGGCAAAGGAAAAATACAAGTAAAAACCCAAATGAAAGGCAGAAGTGAGGCCAGTTCACCTATGTGCATGCAATCAAGTCATATAAAACAGCACAAATTTGACGCTGAGCCAATGGCTCATTTTTACTCACTGTTGTAAATTCCCCCAGTCACTGCTCTTAAGGAGCACTATTCTAGAAAAAAAGAGGGGATTTCTCTCTATATTTTCATCAGTCAACTAGGCAAAATTTTGGAAGAACACTAGCACCCTATGTTGAGAAATTGTTGTTAATGGGATTGTATATTTCTGAAAAACATTTAGCAATGTTTACATTTTAAGTATTCTTAGCCTTTGTCTCAGAAAGTCCACTCTAGGAATTTGGCTCTAGAACCACTCATATGGGTGCACAGAGCTACGTGTGCAGGACTGTGCACTGAAACATCTGTTATAACGTGAAAATATTGCACATGATCCAACTGTTAATCAATAGAGGGCTAGGTGAATAAGTTATGAGGTAATTCTACAATAGAATTTTCTTAAATAGATCAAAGTAAGCTATATGTATGTGCATGGAAAGATCATTAAGATACACTGAGTAAAGAAAGCAAGCTGAATTACTTCATGGGTACAATGTACACTATTTGGGTGATGGTTACACTAAAAGCCCAGATGTCATCACTATGCACTATATTCATGTAATAAAACTGCACTTGTACCCCCTAAATCTACAAAAATAAAAAAGGATAAAAATAAAAGAAAGAAACCTGAACAGTGTGTATAGAATGACCTCAATTCTGTAAGAATGTAATGTGTATATATATATATGTATGTATATGTATTTTAATATAGATAGATAGATAGATAGATAGATATAGGCTGTCTGGAAAGTATCCAGCCATTATTAATACAACAGGAATGGTTACATGGCTGGATACTTCCTGGATATCTCTCATATAATTTCTATTTATATGTATAATGAATAATAAGCATTAGTATCAGCATGCAAAATAATCTGTCAGAATAGACACCAACTTGTCCATGGTGGTTATCCATCTAAAAATATATATTTCTATAATACTTGAATTTTATAATCAAATTGCTTCTGTAGGCAGAAAAAACCCTACAAATATTTTCATGAAGAGAATTTCTTCTTCTAAGTCACTCAATTCACTCAACTTCATTCTTTCTGGCATTATAGAGTGTATCATGTTATTAAATATATGTTAGAAAATGTAAATTAAAAATCACAGCAACAAAAGGACTTGAGAACATTTTTTTATACTTTCATGGTTCCATGTATAATTAAGAATATTAGGAGGATCAGTAGCATCCAAGAAAATTTATATTTATAGACAAGGACCCATAAAAGAAAAATTAAAATAAGTTACCTGCTGAATTATGTTGATGATAGTGGATAAGTTCTGGAATGGAATCAAAACAGTAGTTTTCTGCCAGGTATAATTTGTTCTCAGCATTTGTATGCACATGGTAATGTTTGACAGTTCCTTTTTTATCACTAATAAAAAAAAGAAAGAATGTTAGGATGATTGAAATAAACAATTAAAGCTTGATTAAACAATGGTTAAATAATTATTTTAGATGCACTTGCACATTTTGGAGAGGGAAGTCAGGGAGTGTTTCTGAGTCTTGACATCTGGTGTTTTTCTGGAGGCATCCATGACAATCAGTAATTATGGAAGAGGGCTCTTCTCTGAACTCAACATATCCTTTGTGCACATACAGAATTCATGTATAATAACATTCCAGCTTTCTGGACTGCTCCTCTCTTAGAGTATAAAATTGGAATCCTTCTTTGATGATCAAGAGACTTGCAGTTCTTCGGGATCATTATTCTGAACATAAACTCTCTTTAAGGGTAATAAGGGAGATGGAAACGTGGGAAGCAAAGGTAATTAGGCCGTGGATATTCTCACCCCAGGGCATGAGTGGGCGGCTCTTTTGGGAGTGGGGCATGCAGGATGAAGTGGGTGGGGATGTCCTTTAATTCCTTATGCGAACTGGTACCTTTTCCACAGAAAACATTTTTTCTTTTTCTCTACTTTTCGAAAATAATGATGAAGTCATGCACATTGGTTTGATTGTGGAGTACAGAATAGTGGTCAAGAAATGGGCTTTGAGTTTAGTTTTACTGCTGACAAGCTACCTCATCTGGTTGGTATTAAATATTGGATGAGATATTTTATACATGTATATACACATATATATATATTTGCACTATGCTTGGCACATAAGAAACAGTTAATAAATTGTAACGCCAACCTAACTAAAATTGCAATTATAAAAGGAGAAAGGGTGCTTTTTTGTTGCAAAAGGCAAATCAGCTCTTGGTGGCAGCAGTGAATTCACTCAAGCCCATTCTGGATTGGCTTTAGCCAGCATCCAGGTGTTACCATGTGCAATCTAGTATTAATATATGAGATGCACAGGGGACATGGTTTCTGGCACTGGAAAATGCCATGTAACCACTCAGGGTACATCTTATTTATTATCTCAAGTTGGAGGTAGGTACTCTGTAAAAAAATTCCCAAAGTGAAATAAAGTTTCATTATTTAATTATAAATATACATGCTTATATGCACCGTGGGGAAGGGCACACAGAGACGGCACTAAGGCAGAGTTAGTCAATCTAGCTGCTAAAAAAGGGTTGCACACATAGAAATTTTTTTTTTCAAATAGTCCTAATCAAGGTTTGACCAGATTCTCATTCCAAAACATTGGGGGTTTCAGTGTAGACACAGAGGTGTGGATGAATGAACATGTCTTGGCTGTTGGAGGTCCAGCTGCAAATTGGTCACTTATTAGCTTTGTGGGCAGCTCTTCATAAGCTCTTTTTGAATCTCAATCCTCTCATCTATAAAATGGTGTAAATAAAAACAGCTTTCCTATTTGCTTTGGAAGATGATTAGGAGGAACAAAAGAGCTAACAGCCAATGGGTAAGTGGCCTATAAAACTCTGAAGAGAGATCCTGATGTTGGTGATGATGACTTGCATGAAATAACTGCGGAGTATCTTACATGCCTAAGTGTTGAGGTGGGGGAGTGGAGCAGGTAGAACTGCTATTTCCCAGCAACAACAAAATGATAGTAATTGCTATTAGTTAATTAAGTGCCAGACACTGTTCTGATCCAATACATGAATTTAACTTACTTCATCCATGGAATGTAATAATCACCATTATGTCGCTTTTTCAGGTGAAGAAGTTGAAATGCCATGTGACATTGCCTCTTAACACTCTTAACAGAGGTTAAGAAACTTGCTCAATGTCATAAAGCCCCGAAATGGTACAGCCAGGATCTAGAAGTTTGGCTTCAAACAAGAACTCTTAATTGCACAGAGGACAGCACCCTAGAAGGAAGCTGTGCAGAGAACACAGTTGTACTGTCAACCTTCTGTGAACTCTGTCCCCACTTGGAAGGGTTACTAAAGACTGAACAGTGGAGGAGGCTTCTCAGCTCTGCAGGTGGCTAGAGCCGAGAGTGTAGTGGCTTCATTGCTATTTTCTCTCTTTCTAGGCTGAGGCCTGAATTGAAGGGAATCACCCAGGAGGAGTCTTTTAATCAATATTTACTGAGGTGTGCTGTACTCTGGATGCTCTGCCGCTGCCTGGAGTGGGCAGGAGAGGATCACCCAGAGAACAGCCTCTTGAAAGTAGGGGGGCAGGGAAGGTAAGCACAAATGGTCACATTCAACAGAAACACTTTGATCCCAAATTCCAGAGTTTAAAGATGGTGCCTTATCCCTTAACGTGATCAAGTGACGGGCATATTCAAGCAACATACACAGAAAGATAAAAGAAATAAACCCCTGTAATACTTACTTCACAGCCTTGCTAAATAAGGAAACTGTGTACATTCCCACTTGGCTGGAATTTCTAACCATAAATGCTCCTTCTTTTCCCTGAAAAGGAAGAAAAATGTAGAAGGAACAGAAAACATTTTTGTTATTCTTGAAAATGGTTTTTCATGGTAGGTGGTAGGAAAAATCTTTTAGATCTACCTTAAATGTCACCAAGGGCACAAGTTATTTAACTGTTGACACAGAAGGGAGCTCACAATTTAACTTTCCTCCTTTTCTCACTCATTATCTATATAGCTCTATCCTGAGTGTTTCAACTCTTCCTCTCCAGTTAGTTTTAACCCTCTTGGATCATTTTCCCTGTTCTGTACTTATGCAAGCCTAATGTTTTCATCTTTATGAAATAAAATTTAGAATCACATATCACCATATCATGCCCTTAGAAGGTTTTAGAAAACCAAAGATCCAGAATGAATCATTTGTTAAAGTTCTACACTCAGCTTGTCTTTCTCAATGACATGTACTAATTCTAAACAGATTCAGATTCAGAAAGAGCAGATAATAAGCTATGAATGTGACAAAACACCAAGCGAGGTCATCACATTCTCACTGGCACCCCTTAAAGAAATGATTGGTGTGTTTAGTGTTTTATCAGGTTAAACTATAACAAAGTATCATTTTTAGAGATTACAAGAGTTTGCTAGTGGTAATTCATACCAATTAGTAATAAAATCAGATTAATGTAGTCCTCGTCACATGTGTTGTACTTTGGTCTAGGTGCTACCCAGTAGCCACAGAGCTGAGGTAAATGGCTACATTGATGGTGCCATAAATCATCTCTCTTATTCATACCCTGAGAAGTCCCCTCCCACATTGACCCTGCCATGTGACTTGCTATGACCAATGGGACCTTAGCAAACATGCAAAAGCAGAGACTCGATAAGTGCTTGTATTGCAGGGCTTGTCCTCTTTGACCCCTGCCATGCTGTGAGGAGGCCCACAGCAGGCACATGGGGAAGCTGCTTGGAGAAGAACTGTAGCACCCCAGTTGACTGCCTCAGCTAGACCCACCCCCCACAGTCCATCCAGCAGCCAGGCTGGGCACAGTGGCTCACGCCTGTAATCCTAGCAGTCTGGGAGGCCGAGGTGGGAGGATCACTTGAGTTCAGGAGTTCCAGATCAGCCTGAGCAAGAGAGAGACCCTGTCTCTACTAAAAATAGAAAAGTTAGTCCCAGCTACTCGGGAGGCTGAGACAGGAGGATCCCTTGAGCCCAGCAGTATGAGGTTGCAGTAAACTACGATGATGCCACTGCACTCTACCCAGGGCAATAGAGCGAGACTCTGTCTCAAAAAAAAAAAAAAATCCATCAGCCAAATGCAGCCGTGTGAGCAACCTTAACAAAACCTGCTGAAGAACTGCTGGGCCAGCTGCCTCACAGAATCATGAGAAATCATAAATATTCTTATTCAAGCCACTACATTTAGGGGTGGTTTATTACACAGCAGTAGATAACAGAAATAGAAGTGGCTAGACCTGAAAGGCCTGGTAACCAATAGACTGGACAACCAACACTCTATGATGTCTTGACTGTATAATTAGCAGTAAGGTTTCTAGGAGAAGTGCTTTAACTTTTGGGCCCCAAATTAGAAAGGGATTCTGTGAGGTTATTTTAAAGACAAGACTATTTACCTTTTGTCTCAGTAACTGCTCAGATTGTGACCTGGAGATGTTACCTCCAAACCAGCTGCAACAAGAAAGAATTCCATATTTGAGAATGAGTACTTTTTAAATTGCGTGACTTGGCACTCAACTTTCTAATCTGTAAAATGAGGCATTGGTCTACATTAAGGCTTTCCAAACCTGACCGCTTAAGAGAATCATCTGAGGAGCTTTTCAAAAATACAGATTATTGAGTCCCCACCACTCAGTTCTGATTTTGGGGTGGGGACACATTTGAATCTTTAAATGGGCTAGTGTCTAAGGAACCTTTGGCTTCTTCCTGGGTGACTTCTAAGTTCTCCTATATTGCACCATTTTGAATGAGGGCCAGAGATTAGACCAATGAAGAATTTTCCAACAGGAAATTCAGGGTTGCCAAGGACAGAAGCTCTGTCTTTCAAGTCTATCATTTCCTTCAAATAATCCAATAGAAGCACACTTTCTAGCATCTATTTTCAAAGCAAATGGTTTTTTAAAATGGTTTTTATTTTCAGGTTATCAATGGATAAGTATCTAAGATGATATTAGGACAAGAGCAGTTGTACTGAACTAAGAAAAAGATGATGTGGGAGAGGCAGGTGTAATCTTTAACTATTGCCCCTTTTACTGAATTAGCCATGAACATCATGTTTTACTTTATATGTGAAGCTCAACAGGTCAAGAGCTGTTTCTCATGTGAGGTCAACAATGTCTATGCCCTTTTGGCTTTGGCCAAAACGTCCTACTAAGGAAATGAGTAGGGTGTGAGGTGAAATGCTTCATGGGTTTGGAGGATTGGGAGGACCCCTGGCTAGAAGATAACACCTGAGGAGGAAAGAAGTGTATGAGGAGGGGGGAGGTGGAGGGGAGGAGTTGTAGGAGAAAATCAAGGCAGAAGGTATCTCAGAACTTGGCAGGAATGGATGGGAAATAGTTCTATGTATAATTTCTGTATAGTTGTGGGAGATGTCAGCTGGTGGACAGTTAAATAAAGTAGAAAGAGCCTTAGACCAGCCAGCTTAGAGTCTGAGCTCTAGACATAACTTCCCAATATGTAATTGTACGACTTTGAACAAGTCACTTAGCCTCTTTTGACCTTGTACTTGCTCATCTGTAAAACTAGGGAGAGGACTGATATTAATAAGTTTGGTCTCTTCTAATTCTACCATTACAGATACTGTATTATTGACACTTAAGATAATAAATGATAGTTTTTCTTATTAGTTAACATTTTAGGCTAATAAGCTAATCAAAATACCCTCCAGGGGGGCTAACCCAGGATATATGCTGATGGGTGGATAGAAGGGCAGGATGATCAGGAATACGGAGAAAGGCCTGGAAAGGCAAGGTGAGATGGTGGATATACCCTATCCCACCCTTACCCCCCACTAGTTCACATACAAACTTTACCTGTGTCATAATTTTGCTGAAGTCTGGTTCTGTTTGTTTTAAAAAATATTTCAGTATTTTAATGTCAGATCAGCAGAGGCCTAGGCCTAGTCCTAACTCATCATTTTCATCTAAATCTTGGTGCCTCTGTCTTTAATGGAAAGGAGTAGAATTGCTCATGAAGTTGCGTCCATAAAAAAATGCATCAGTGACACTGATAGAATAAGAGGCTGGGGGCATGAAGAGAAGGTAAGCTCCAGATCATCTAGCCCTATGGTCCTGAGCTCCCTTTGGCATCTCCTTGATTTTGAAGAGGACAGGCCTTTCCTGGTAATTTCCCCAATGTCCATCTCTCTTGCACCACTTAAATCCAGAAAAGATGGGGGGTAAAGATTGTCTAAATGATCAGAACTGGGCTTTCTGAATCACAGAAAGACTTCTAATTCATCTAAATGCTAAAGATTAAAGTGCACAATTAGAGGTTCACTCCCATTGGTTTAAGTCTTTTCTGTTAAAGTGCAATTATCTTTGGAAATGACATGTGTTGGTCCTTCTCAGTCTTTTATGCCTTAGTATGAATTATTCTATCAGATGCTTTCCTAGGTAAATGTTAGGGAAGTAGGTAAGGCTAAAAGGGAGCTAGAAGGTGATGAATAGACCATCTGCAAAGGGATGGAAGGTACAGCACATCTTCCCCAATGGGACAGGTGTGCTAGGGCCAGGCTGGGTTAGAGGTGAAAAGAAGAGTGGAAACAGTAATATGTACTTTGTAAAAGCTTTCACTTCACATGTAGCCAATACATCAATAATACAGCACTCATAAAAAAACAGAACTTGAAATATGCATAATCCTAATGTTCAAATGAACTTTGTGCCAGTGGGTATTAAGTGTCTGAGAAATACAATATGCTCTATTATTCCCACCTCTCCTTAACACTAATCTTTAAGTCTTGGGGATAACTATTTGTCCCTATTTGTAGAATTATAGAACCTTAGATTTTTGGAAAGGACCTTAAAGGCCACTTAGGCCAACCTGTCTGAGTATAGCTGGGGTAACCAGGCATTCTTATTTGCCCAGAAAAGTCCAGTTTATGCCTGATGTAATTTTTAATAGTGTACTTTTTCTCTCACTGAAATATTCCAATTTGGATGTTAAATGATAAGAAATCTTTCAACATAAATACTATCATGTTCAACATCTCAGTTGTGCTACCGTGTAAAACTACTGCATCATAAATAACTTCACCCAAAATCTGTCTCAATGTTACTAAGAGCTTATAAACACTATTCTGATGTGAGGCCTCCAGGAAAGAAAGAGTAGAAACATCACATGCTATATCTACAAAGACAAAGTGAAATGAAGGGGACATTGGGTATATGATAAATCCAATGAATATTTAGATAATTCAATTTGGGCACAATATTTTCATTGGTAATAACCCGGCTCATTTTCATCCTTCACCTGATAAAAGGCCTAGAATCTCACATGATTATACCCATGCAAATACAGCCTCCTGAGAAAGTCCGAGCCATCTGTTTTAATGCCTCTGAAGAATAGGAGTATCTATGTCTAGTTTTAGAGGAACACAGAGAACTTGCAACACTCACTCATAATCATCCAGGTTTTCCTCTTCTTCAGATGAACTTGACTCAGGGAATCCCGAACTTGACTCAGGGAATCCCCTTAAGAAGAGTTGAAAAACAACATGAATGCAAAAAATACCAAGAAATAATCCAAGTGCCTAGCAGTGCAATATCACCACCCTGCTCTCATCCACATGCATAAAATTTAGACTGTTAGTTTTTCCCTTTCTGTGCTTGAAAAGGTATCAGCAAAGTGAAGAGAGAGTTGCTCAAAAGTTGGGTTCATGCCCAGTTTCATGAGAGCATGAATGGCTCTTTGATACAGAAGATAGGTCCCTGGAAGGCAACCAGGAACTTGAATTTCTTTGACATTTTCTGAAGAGTGGACTCATGAAACAGATGTAGACTTCTTTAGGGATAGCTGTAGTATAAAGCTTTTTAAAAATCGTGGATTATGTATAGAGCTATTCTTAGGGAAGAATCATTCGACTCTTGCTTTTCCTCCTGCTAGAGATGCCTGAGCCAGGAATATCAACGTTTGTGCTAATTCCAGTGGCCAGGAAAAATCAATGTGAGAAAAACTGTAACCTACAAGCCATTGATTCAGACTCACCTAAGGGTTCAGAGAGGCAAACAACATGGATGTTTTTGGTTTATATTTACCTTAAATGTAAAGCCTAGTTGCAAAATTATTGCAAGTTTTGTTAGTTTTCCTGCAAATAGGAGCAAATCTCAGATGTAAAGGAATATCTGAATTTGATTTACCATGAAATCTTTGAGGTGCTATGATTTACAACATTTCTTTCCCTTTGGTTACTGCATGCAACATCTTCACTGCTGTAGAAAAAGAGAGAGCTATGTTTCATAAATTGATAAACTTATGTTCACTTGTAAATGTTAAATGACAAAAGTAATTTTGTTCAGATTGTGTTAGCTTTATTTGACTTTTTTTTTTTTTTTTTTTTTAGACAGAGTCTTGCTTTGTTGCCCGGGCTAGAGTGAGTGCCGTGGCACCAGCCTAGCTCACAGCAACCTCAAACTCCTGGGCTTAAGCAATCCTACTGCCTCAGCCTCCCGAGTAGCTGGGACTATAGGCATGCGCCACCATGCCCAGCTAATATATATATATATATATATATCTCTCTTTAGTTGGCCAGATAATTTCTTTCTATTTTTAGTAGATACAGGGTCTCACTCTTGCTCAGGCTGGTCTCAAACTCCTGACCTCGAGTGATTCACCCGCCTCGGCCTCCCAGAGTGCTAGGATTACAGGCGTGAGCCACCACGCCCGGCCTTTATTTGACATTTTGACCCACACATTTCACTTCGTTTGGAAATTTAAGCTAATGAGTTACTTGCACATTTTGGTCCTTTTGGGAACTCCAAGAAAAAGAAGTAGTTTGGCAGTATTTCTAAACAAAAGAGAATCATTAATAATGGCTCGTAATGATCCCAAACAATAGAAAATCTGGCTTAATAAATTATCTTGGCTGGGTTTGCCCTGATTTTCTTGTAGATATATAAGCATTCTGTCACTTACATATTTTAAAGTAAGTTATTTTCCTCTTTGCTTTGGTTACAATTAAGCGTCTTGAAAATACTGAACTTTTAACTCCATCTGGACCCAGACAGATCAGCAGGATTTTCATCACTCTCTGCCACCCATTATTTTATCTCATTCATTTTGGGTGTTAAGCAGAGCATGAGGAAGTGCCTACCTCTCAAAGACCAAAGGCTGTTTAATCTGGAATGTAGGACCTCTTTCCTGTTTGCCTTCATAGTCCAGGCTTTTTTTTTTTTTAATGCAAAACCACAGTTCATAGCTACAAGCTTCCTTAGTAAGGAAATACTCCTCTGGCTCCATTTCAAGGAATGCCTGGAGAAAGCCCTTAAACACTAGAATGCTTCCCTCCTCACCTTCCCAAAGAGACTTGCCCACTAGGATAGCTTTTTGGCTTCATCTCTTCATAAGAGAACTCTTACTTTAAAAGGCTAAGCAATTTATTTGGCCTTCTTGTTGTTTTTAAGGACGTGTGGAGAACGTCGATCAACAGTGCATCACTTAGGTTTACCCATATAATGGGTACATTATAGACAATAAAATAATCGGGTAGGTTCCACAATAATGTGAACTGTATGCTTAAACATAATTAAGATGGTTAATTTTGTTATGTGTGCTTGGTCACAATTAAAATTAAAATAACTTTTAAAAAACCAGGTATATCCTTATATATTCAAATGGGGAAAATTGTTGAAGATGTCAAATGAAAAGAACACGTAGCAAAGAAGACTGTGTGGTGAGAACCTGCGTTTGTAATTATATATTCAGTAGCATGTGCATAGAAAACATTTTAGAGGCATATACACTGAGTATTCTGCAATATTTGAATGCTTTAATGGGCGCATGGATTATTTTATTAAACAGAAAAAAATAAATATTAAAAAGCAGCTCAAGTGAAGATAGTAAGGATGAAAGAAAGTTGATAAAAAGTATTATCAATTAATATAGGAGCTGAGAATAATGGCTGCATTTTAAAAATTCAAGTTCCATGAAGACCTTTTAAAAATGGTTATGATTCACTCACAGATGCAATGCTGCTCATGCTAAGAAGTGACTAATCAATTCTTTGTTCAAATAACTTGCTTTCTGAAGTTCTAGGGAACAATGCAGGGTGGGGACTAAACATAAGGGAATGCAAAATGTAAGAGAGTGTCAAAACTCAGTGATCAAGATAACTAGTATTTTAATGAAATGTTTTTAAAAATAAAAATTTATGCAAAAATCAACATTTTAAATAAAGATAGGATCCAGCAATCCATGAGTTGGTAGCTCTGCAGCAACGCCATGTGAATCTACAGTTTTTCCTGGTCATTTGCAAACTGGTCAGTGAATTTCACCACACACCTCCCTCGATGAATCATGGAGGTTTCTGTCAGGAAGGGGACCTGACACACAGTTAACATGACACTCACTGTCTTTGCATCTTTGCATCTCAGCTTATTGATCACTTCCTTCCACAAGAATGCTGGGCTACAGGCAAAGAAATGTAACTCCTCCCATCAAGCACCAGGTATAGATTAATATACTCAGATTTTAGCCCCACTTTGGAATGAAAAGGGACCATAGCTTGGTATACTGACAAAAACAAAACAACATCAAGAAGAATACACTCACATTCTTTCAAGTTCCACATGGCCCTGGGGCTGCATCATTGGCCCAGTGAGCCATTTGCTTTAGGTAAAAGTGATGAGGATGGAAAGAATAAAGGAATAAGAGGACATAAGAGAAAACAAAGAAAAGAGATACATGGTGAGCCAGAGAGATGCTCTGCATCCACTACAGGGAAAGGCACACACCGTACCCTGTGGGGATGCTGATAACTGGGTGAGAAGATGGTGGACAGTGGATAACTTGACGGGGAGGGAGTCTGAGGTAGCGAATAAGGAACAGGAGTCACTTGACCCTTTCTGTATGGTCATTTTGCAATTCAATTCAATTCAATTCAATTCAACAGTTATTGAGCATCAAGTGTGGCGCAGACTTGGTGCCAGACCCCAGAGATATATGATAAACACAATTTATGTACTGCTTGTAAAGTGTTTTCAATTCTGGCTTTAGAAATCTTCAGAAGACTAATCAGGTCAGTAGAGGTGAAGGTGTACACCCTGAGAAGGCAAGCCATGGCCTTGCTTGAAATGCTACTTGACATCTGGCTAGTGATGCTGAAGCATATTACAAAAGAAAGCCCATCTGAAGCTCTTTCATATAAAGGATATATTTTAAAGATTCTGTGTTCTGGAATATGGGTTTATTTGGGGAGAAGAGGGATAAGAAAGGGGAGGGAATAAAATGTTCAATTACTACTTAGATTATTGGATAGGATAATCTAAATGGAAAGTCTATGCTGCTCAGCTCCAGTGGGGCCCCTGGTTCCCCAGGCTTCTGGCTCAAGCACCAAACATTTTCTGAGAGGACAGCCCTAAGGCCTGCACCAACAGCTTTGAGGCTGAGGTTCAAGGCAGTGGGATAGTGTCTACTCTCCATACTGGGCAGCCGGCCTGAAAGCTGGGGTTTACCTTTTCAGTTTCCTTGCTTGCCACCAGTCAGGGCTGTCTTCCCTTGGAATATACGGCATGTTGATGTTTGGCTGGGAGCCATAGTTCTTCTTTGAGTCGCTGTCATATTGGGCTAGAGTGGTACTTGAAGATGGTGCATCCATTTTGAGAACAGGAACTGCCCGAGGAATCTTCAGCTTTGGAGGACAAGGGATTTTAAAACATCACAGTGAGGCACAAATTCAGGTATTGAGAACTCACAAAGTATATCAGTTGTTGAAAGAAGGAAGGAAAGGGAGAAAGAGATAGAGAGGGAGGGAAAGAAGGAAGGAAGGAAGGAAGAAAAGAGGCAATATTGGCAAGGATATGGAGCAACTGGAACTCTCATGCTTTTTGCTGGTTGGAGTATGAAGTGGTACAACAACATTGGAAACTTGTTTGCACAATCTACTAAAGCTAGATGTGCACATACCCTATGACCCAGAAATTATATGTATATACCCAACAGTGAAGCCAAAACACCAAAAACAATGTTCATAGTGGAATTAATTTAATTAGGTAAAAAACAGAAACTTCCTAAATGTCCATCAAGAGGATAAAATAATATAAACATACTGTGGTTATAGTAGGCTGAATTATGGCTTCTCAAAGATGTTCATGTCCTAATTCCCACAACTTGTGAATATTTACATGGTAAAAGAGACTTTGCAGATTGTGATTAAGTTAAGGATTTTGAGATGGGGAGATTAATCTGGATTATTGGAGTGGGCCTGTTGTAATCAAACAGGCCCTTATAAAAGGGAGGCATGGTGGACAGAGATTAGAGGGAAGATATGAGGATGGAAGCAGAAGTCAGAGAGCAGAGAAGCTGCTACCCTTCTGGCTCGGAAAATGGAGGAAGGAGTCAGGAACTAATGAATGTAGGTAGACTTTAGAAGCTGGAAAAAGCCAGGAAACAGATTATTCCCTAAAGAAACACAGTGGTATGGACCCATTTTAGATTTCTGACCTTCAGAACTACAAAAGAATGAATTTGTGTTGCTTTAGGCCACTAAATTTGTGTTAATTTATTAGAGCAGCAATGAGAAACTAATACAGTGGTGTATTCACACAATGGAATTCTATACAGCAATGAAAGTAAACTACACCTATATACTAAAAATAGGTGAATCTCATAAATTGAACAAAAGACAGATAATAAATGACTATATAATTTATGATTTCATTCATATAAGGGTCAAAATCAGGCAAGCAATCTATGACGTTGTAAGTCAGTGATGTTGTGTTTCTCTATTTGAGTGTGAGTTATACAGATGTGTCCAGTTTGTGAAAATTCATCAAGCTGAACACTTAGGATTTGTATGCTTTTATAAGTGCCTGTTATATTTAAATTAAAAATTCACATTTTGTGTGTGTGTGTGTGTGTGTGTGTGTCAGTTCTGAATTTAATTTTTTTCACAGTGTATTTTAAACTTGTTTTCAGGGATATCATTTATTTGGAGTTAAGGCTTTGACATTCTGGAAATTTTAGTTATTCAAGACACCATTATTTATGAGCTGTGAGGTTGGTTATCTCCAAGATAAATGCATTGGAAAATTCCTTAAATGGGAATCTGAACAGATCAGCTAGAGAGTTGATTTTTATTTCCTCCACCCAGAAAGTAAAAGTCCTCTACTGAATTCTGGTAACAACAGAACAAAGGAAAATATGCTTGTCACAATACCCTCTCTGATCCCTGGTACATTCGGGCAGCTTATAATCAAAACAGGCTTAGGAACCTTGGCCGCTGATTTGCCTGACTGATAAGTTTTAATATATTGTCCTAAGAATACCCGGTCAGAGACTAGATGGTTTCTGGCTGCTAAATTATCTTCTGCTCTTAGATTTGTTTAAAATGAACTCTACTGGGAATTCACCTTTTTTAAGTGCAGGAATTCAGTGGCTTTCAGTAAATTTATCAAGTTGCATAACCATCACCACAATCTAGTCTTTCCATCACCCCAATAAGATCCTTCCTGCCCATTTGCAGTCAATCCTCATTCCCACTTTGGCCCCAAGCAAACACTAGTCGACCTCTGTCTCTGTAGACTTGCTTATTCTGGACTTTGCTCTTAGGTGTTTCAAAGGGCCATAATTTTCAAGCTTCAGGACTGAAGCATGTATCCAAACCAAAACAGCAATGTCACCAATAACAAAGTACAAATCCCAAATGATAATAATTATTTCCTAGGGCTGCCATAACAAATTATTACACATTGGTGGATTAAAATAACAAAAATTTATTCTTTCACAGTTCCGGAGCCCAGAAGTCCAAGGTTTCACAAGGCCATGCTCACTCTGAAGGCTCTAGGGCAAAATCTTTCCTTGCCTCTTCCAGATTCTGGTGGCTCCAGGTTGCTATGGTTGGGATATTTGACCCCTCCTAAACTTATGTTAAAATTTTATCCTCAATGTTGGTGGTGGGGCCTAATGGGAGGTGTTTGGGTCATGAGAGCAGATCCCTCATGGATGGCTTGATGCCATTCTCCTGGTTGTAAGCTCTAAAAGTTCTCACAAGAGCTGATTGTTCAAAAGAGGCTGGCACCTTCTTTCCCTCCCTCTCTTGCCATGTGATCTCTGCACACACAGGCCCCCTTAGCCTTCTGCCATGAGTGGAAGCAGCCTGAGGCCCTCACTAGATGCAGAGGCTGGTGCCAGGCTTCTTGTATAGCCTGCAGAACCATGAGCCAAATAAACCTCTTTTCTTTATAAATTACCTAGCCTCAAGTGTTCCTTTATAGCAACACAAATGGACTACCACACAGGTGTTCCTTGGCTTGTGATAGCATAACTTTAATCTCTGCCTAGGTCTTTATATGGCCTTCTCCTCTATGTCTTCTCTTTCATCTTCTTACAAGGACAGTAGTCATTGGATTTATGGCCCACTCTCATCCTGTATGATCTCATCTCAATTTTTAACCAATTACATGTGCAAAGACCCTGTTTCCAAATAAGGTCACATTTTGAGGTTCTGGATAGACATGAAATTTGGAGGACACTATTCAATCTACTAGCATAATGGATTATTTTTGTCCTTCATGTTGGTTGACAAAAATTATATGGTTTTTACTTAGAATGAGAGAAATAAATGTGTATGAATGTGTGTAGCCAAAAATAAGTACCCAAGACACTGTAGACCTGACGGGTGGGTCTTACTCACCCTTATTTTTGGGTGAGCTTTCAGAACCACTAGGAAGCCATTTTATGTGCCTCCTGGCATTCAAGGAGGCTGACACCTGCCTGAGAAGCCTAAAAGCAGGAGACTGTGGCTCTGAATCCAAGAAGGTATAGTGAAAAGAAAGCCGCAGTCTGTACTGTGAGAGCAAGCTGCATGTAGTTTAATTAACCAGAGCAATCAAAGTTTTGTTTGTTTTCCTGTAGGCCAACCCCACCCTTGGAAAAGAGTTGACTGGGAGCCATCTTGAAAGGAGCTCTGCCCTAGATGGATAAATCGACCCAGTGGAAGGGTTGAGGGCTGGAAACCCAAGAGCTGAGGATCAAGACATCTCTGTTACAAAACTACATTTTGATCTGTCCCCTAGTGGGAAACCCCAAAAGTCTCTCATAAGACATAGAATCAGCATTGGGAAACTCATCTGGACACCACCATTACCAAATCATGATAGAATCAGCTACGTATGAGTGTTCCTTTTGCATTAGATGCCCTTTTTCTTGGCCCTAACCCTGAGAGGGTCAAAAATTCAAGCCTCTCCACAACCCTTCCACAAAGCAGGCTGCCAGCTGATGCAGACCCAAGCTAGGTGAAGGGGATAAGTTTTAACTTGGAACGATGTTTGGAGTCATGTGATTTATTACATTGGATGGGACAATTCAGAGGCTGTTTTCATGACTACTAGTAATTGGGGAAATTTTTATCATTTGAAAGTGACTGAAAAACTATGGAATCTGCCTAAGACTTTATTTGGAGACAGAGAAGAAAGTCCACCAAGTGGCTTTGAAGGGATAATGGAGGGAAAGAATTATGTTGTTTTCTAATTGTGCCCCATAGAGTCCCATTCCGTCACCAGGATACTTCCACAAGGCAGTGTTGGCCATGTCAGCAGTATGAAAAAAATGACAGCTTAAAACAGCTGCCTATTACATGTGATGCCATCTTAAGGACTTCTCTCACATGTACCATTCTTTTGGTAACTATTTACAGGCTTACTGGTTAGGAAAAGACCCAGTGTTACAATTTGAATCCATTCTTTGATACCACTCGTAGCTATTAGTGATAGTTCATGGTTTTTCTCTCTTAACTGAATAGTCTGAATGAAGGCCACATTTCCTAGTTTTGAATCTGGCAACTCTTGGTTTATTTAATATATCCTGACTATGAAAAACATCTTTTACATGTTGACTCACCACCCTATCTGGGAAGATAGGAAGTCTGTGTTTCTCTTCATTGACTGCAATGTGCAGATCAGCATCTGAAAAGTAAAACAAAGTAGTATCAGAAAGAACTTTAAATAAAACAAAGAAAAACACCCAATGTTGTGAATGGAAGGAATGAACCAGCTAGTGTGAGCAATACTCCAGATTAATTGATTTCAGACAGACATCTGGAGTGATTCTGTAGCTTTTCTGTATAATGCCCAACTCAATGCCACTCCTCCATCATCAATTATTGATATCTTTCCAAATCTGGATTAAAAAGTTAAGTTTCTCTAAATCCTATAAACTATTAATTTATACCTCATTTCCACCTTGTATTTGAGTCAGAGATATCTAATCTCATTAGGTAGTACGTATGACCCTAGGGGTCAGAATGCATGTCTGAATCATGTTTGATTGGCTCATATAAGATACCTTACTCATTCTTGGAGATTGATAAATAGCTGATGAATACATGAGCAAATCTATTGCATTCTTTTTTTCCTTTTCTTTTGATAATTGTTGATTTCTCTTTCCACCATTTTATATATATATATATATCTATATCTATATCTATTACACACACCCCCAAGCTGTGAGTATGAAGCCACTGTATGCCTTATCAGTGGGATGACCATATGACTTACTGCCCAAATTGGAACATTTTTGACAGTGAAAGGATATGCTCTTAATAATTATGGTAGGTTACCAGACATGGAATGAGAATGTCCCAAACAAACTGGGGTATATATTCAACCTACTGGCAGGCCATGTATCCTGGAAAGAGGGTGGACCAGAACATCGTGGAGACAAAAGAAACAAAGACACCCAACTGTTCCTTTTCTAGTAGCTATGCCCATAGGCAGCCTATCAGCACAACAGAGGAAGCCAAGGGAGTAAATCATGGTTGGGCAAATAGACAGTAACACAGCTGCTCATCAGCTACAATACCTCCTCTATCCTCTATAGTCTTCTTCTGAGGCTGGCAGAGAGCCTGTGGCACCCAAAATACATGGTGAGTGCCATCCAGACAGAGCGTAGAAAGATAATCCTAAGACAGTGCTCTCTCTGACCTTTTTCCGGATCCTTCCAGGAAGTTAGGGCAAGATCAGAGCTGGAATCTGGACTGCTGGGTAATGATGTTAGACCACAGACAGAACCACTGGGGAAAATAATTCATACTGTAAGGAGACATTACTCCTCAGTCCCTCATAGTGCAGGGAAGACCCACCTACAGTAAATTCTGTATAGTTAATTAAATGATTATGATTTGTGAGTATAATGGGCAATGTCATCCAATTGAGATTAACAAATATTCATTGTATAGTCTAATGGAGGTGGAAAACACAATGAATATCTATTAATTGATTTTTCTGTAAAATTAATTACCAGTAGTAACATTAACATGACTTTTGGATATCAACACTGTCAGGGTAATGAATTTGAAAAATATTTTATCTGCCTGTATGTTTTCCAGTTCATGAAGTGCTATCATGTAGCTGATTTCATCAATTCCTGAAAGTCATTGTATTAATAATTAGCATATTTTGTCCAGGCTGGCAAAACTGTTACCAAAATAAGTTCTATTTTTTAAAAATTCTTTATTTTTTAAAGCTTCCAGCCACAGTAGAGTTCTCCTATATTTTATTTACTGACAACTTCATGTTGTTAATGATAAACTTTTGAAATACATAAGCCCCTCATTTCTATAGGAATGTAACATTGGATAGAATCTGCATACCCTTCTCTACCTTCTCTGATGTCATTAAGAAATCAACACACATGCAGAATGGCAAACCACTTTAAATATATTCTTTAAAACTTGGCCATCATCATTTTGGTGTATATAGTGATTAAGAGTGTTACTTAAATTTTATCTCTCAATATATTTTTTAAAAGAATGTTGGTTTTTTTCAGTTTATGATTTTTGTTATTTTTAAGAAAAGAGAGCTGGTTTTCACTGCTTGAACCATGGTGATATGTTCACAACACTCTACCTCTTTGGAGTTTATCTTAAACCAGGAAAAATTATGGGAGGAAATTACAGCTCATTGCTTGATTAATGATTCCAATCTTTAAAATATTTCTCACGAAATGAAAGAATGGTAGATGCTAATATTATTATTATTTTAATGGCCATGACTCAATTGACCCTAGAATTAGTTTTCATTCCTCACATAGCATCTGCAAGGCTGAATTTTCATGATGCCAGCCAATCTGGCATATATTGTTTTCCAACAAGCTGTTCTGGCTTCTAGCAGGTTTGGCTTAATAGGGCACCATCCACCCAGGGTCCAGCCCAACAGAGAAATCACACATTACATGCTTCCCAGAGGGTACATCCTGGGGCCGCTTTACAACTCTGCTGGCAGCACAAGAACTTCCCATCCACGAAGAATCCACTGTGGTACTTGATCAGCAGGTGGGGGTTGCCCTTTATCTCTGAGGAGCAGGCAGGAAGAAAATAAGATGTGAGCAAATGTTGGCCCAAGAGAAGAAACACATTTGACAAGTGCTGTTATCACAGAACAATAAAAATTCCATTTGGCCAGCAACCAAGGTAAGAGTAAATGGTTCCCGAAGGATATAAGTCTTTCACTCAGAAGTTAATAAGCCAAAAAGAAAAAAGAAAAGCCTTACCATGTGTATAGTGAGGACAACACAATAGCTTATATCATTCTTGAAGAAAAAAACTAGTAAAAATATGCATTTATGGATCAGCTTGGTGTTAGGATTTTAGAAATACAACCATAAAGTAAGTGAGTGAGTTACAGCACATGATGGTGTTCTCTTGTGGCAGAAGGAGGCTGGAGGGTAAGACTAGATGTTATCAAAAAGAAAAAAGGTTCTGATAAATATACACTTCCCCTCACTTTTTATTTTGTAAAAATTTCAAATGACACAGAAAAGTTGCAAGAACAGTACAATGAACATCCATGTACTCTTTACCCAGATTCCCTAATTGTTGACTGTTTGCCACATTTGCTTCATCTCTTTCTCTCTGTATGTACATATTATTATTTAAATTTTTATCATTATTATATTGTGCTTAATAATTTGAGAGTAAGTAGCAGATATTATGACTTAAATAATGTCACCCATAAATACTTCAGCATGTAACGTCTATTAACAAGGACCTTCTCTTACATAATCATAATACAATTATCAAATTCAGGAAATTTAACAATAATACAGTATTATTACTTAATATATATTTAATATTCAAAATTTTCCCAATTGTTCCAATAATAGCCTTTATAATCACTTACTTTTTTCTGATCAAGGATACAATTTAGTTTTATATAATGTTTAGTTATTTAGTTTCCCTTAATCTAGAACAGTTTCTCATCCCTTCTTTGACTTTCATGACTTTGACATGTTTATACTAAGGAATGAATAGTTTATGGGGCTACTTTTCTGGGAATATGTGGATATTTAAAAAAGCCATGGGAATAGGGCAATGTGTAATTCAAAGAAATGAAATTCTAATCTTTGAATGTAAAACTGTGTCTATAACAAATCAGCCTCTTTTGAAATACAACAAAGAAACCTTCAAGGTTTTAATAGAGAATATTTTAAGAAGAGTCTCTAGGTGGGGAGGACTGGTTCTATGTGTGGCTTCAACTCTTTCCCTCTTGATTTTATGTTCATCTCGAGAATTCCTTATTTTGATCCCAGGAGAGTTCTGCTTCTCCTTTACAACCCTGACTCAAGGAAGTGCGTGGAGATAATAATAACTATTTCTCTGGGACATTGGGAGCATATGAGATAATGTGTATAAAGCACCCTGCAGTGTTTGGCCCAGACTAGGTGTTCAATGAACAACGGCTTTAGTGATATCATTCCCTTAGTTTAACTCCATTCAGCTTAAATGCTGACATTAAAAAAATCTTACATAAGAATTAAAGGAAAATTATTACAGAAATTGCAAAAAGCAAAAAGAGTTAAGATTACAAGCCACCAATTTCTTATCTTTGCCCCAAATAGTCGTTGTAATTCTTTGGGCACATTACTTGCATTCCTGCTCTCTAAGCTCCTGGTCTACACGTCAGGATTCCTACTATTTCTTACTGTATGGATTTAGTTTCCTGGGTCACTAATTCTTTTTCCAGCCAAGTACCAAAGTCTACATTGCAACATTCCCACCACCTATATAATGCCACTAAGAGGAACTCATATATTAATATATATACAGGACTTTATATTTACATATTTTCCTTCACAAGTATCATCTTATTTAATCTATTCAATAACCCCAAGGTATAGCTATTATTATTATCATGACTTACACAGTGTTAGATAAATGGAAGGGCAGAAAGGTGGTGTAACTTGCTCAAGTTCACAAGCCTAATAATAGCAGATCTGAGACTCAGCCGCAGGCCTTTTCTACTACATTCTTTTTTTTTTTTTTTTTTTGAGACAGAGTCTCACTTTGTTGCCCAGGCTAGAGTGAGTGCCGTGGCGTCAGCTTAGCTCACAGCAACCTCAGACTCCTCGGCTTAAGCGATCCTACTGCCTCAGCCTCCCGAGTAGCTGGGACTACAGGCATGCGCCACTATGCCCGGCTAATTTTTTCTATATAGATTTTTAGTTGTCCATATAATGTCTTTCTATTTTTAGTAGAGACGGGGTCTCGCTCAGGCTGGTCTCGAACTCCTGACCTTGAGCAATCCACCCGCCTCGGCCTCCCAGAGTGCTAGGATTACAGGCGTGAGCCACCGCGGCCGGCCTCTACTACATTCTGATGCACAGATGTCAACTTCTCTCTGCCAAACCCCCCTCAGTTTTGATTTTTGGAAGGAACGGCATACTTTGTCCACATCTGGTTAGTCGAATTCAGAACCATGGCAGCTAACACTCTTTAAGTCACCACCAAATCACCCTAAACCTTCCAAGTGTAGATTATCATCTGGAAATTTCTATGCCTCCAATGTCTACCTCAGTTTATAACATTTGAGTCAAATAGTAGACACAAAAAAGGAAGAGTCATTGTATCACAATGAAACTTTGTAGGGGAGATTTGAGTGAGGGAGCCTGTTTTCCTGTGGGAGGTTGGTTGGCCAACTTGACAGCCAAGCCCACTCACCTTCTCTTCTGCTGTCTTCCAGCACAGAGGCTGGAGAAAACAGATGCTGTCTTCTTACTTCCTTTGTGCATAGAGATGGCCAGGAGACATAGCTCCGGACTATGACATGAGCCAAATTTTGCAGGGGGGCTGCTAAGAAAGCTTAGAACCCCTCAGGGAGCATCTAAGGGTGGCAAAGCAGAAGGCTAGAAGGAGCCTGCATCCCGACTGACTTCACTGAGCTTCTGCACTAGCCTTGGACTGCCTACATCTGGATTTGTTACTGTGGGACAAGAACAAAAGTGAATTTGTTTCAGCAACTGTTGGGTGTCTTTTTACTTGCAGACCAAAGCATTACTAACTGATACAAATAACAACATACTGTGCATATGGCAGTCCTGGTGATGGGGCTGCTGTAGTTTTATGAGGGGCTAGGAGATGCATTTTTGTTTTTCTCTGATCTTCCTTTATATTTCATATGTTCTCACATGAGCTGCCCAGGGGCCATCTGAACCTGTCCAACATGTATAGTTCCAGAAGGACCCACAAAGGGAGACCTAGGGCATGACCAAGAGCTGCACACAGGATGTGCCTACATAGTAACTGTCCCCCACCCAGGAAATCCCCCCCAAAGAGACTAAATGGGTAGCAGAATCGTAGAGCTTCCCCTGGAAGCCCCACTATAACCACAGTAACTCAAGTTTGTGTGTAGTATACTTTAATATATTTATGAGTGTCTCATTTGTGGCTCATGACCACTCCAGGAGAAAAGACATGTGATCTCCCATTTTATAGGCCAGGAAACTGAGACCCAGAGATGTTAGATGGTTTTGTTAGATAACACAGCAAAGCAGAACTTGGCTTTAGGTTTGTCTGACTCTAAGAGGAATGCTCTTCTTACTTCAGTGAGCTGGTGGTGGGTAGAGGGAGCCTTGTCTCTCCCAATGGACCACCTGATTATCCTACAGAATGGATTGCTAAACTTTTTTATGCAAAGGGGAAATTAAGCCCTATGTGTGAAAAAGGATGTATTTGCATCAAAGTGGAGTAGGTGTGTGTAATTTGAGTTGTACTGAGAAAGAGCCATAATCTAAAACTTAAATAAAATAAAATCTTCTTCCATCTAGGAGCTTAATACCTGAAATTCCACAAATAGAGTCATTCATTTGAGTTAAATATTGTCCTTAAACCATTACCCACATTTAAAATAAAACTATTACAGAGGGAAACATCATAGTACCAAATTACTAACAACGATTCTCTCCCTTCTACCAGAGGTTGTTACCAGGGCAGCCTAAAAATCACTGAATAAAAAGCTTCATTAAATCTTCAGTTTTGCCTGGCATTTACAACATACTGGTTACAAAATTGGGTTTGGGTAATTGAATTCCAAGCCCTCCATTACTAGGCGTGTGACATTGGCCATGTATTTTAAACTTCACTTGTCTGAAAAATGGAGGATAATATTACCCCTTCCAAGAAGATTACCTAAGAAAATGTTTTAAAAGAACTGGATAAAGTAGCTGGCAAATGGTAAGTGCTTAGTAAGTATTAAATGTAACTTTCTATAAACATCGAGAGTACAGTAGCCACAAGGCTTGACACAGTCCCATGGGACCTAGACTTTGCCCTGGTAAAGGCAGGCAGGCTGCTGGGAGGGCACAATACCGGCTCTGTGTGGAGCAGGAAAGGAAACCTTCCTGGATGCAGCAATGAGAATGCAAAATGAGGATGAGTCTGACACATTCCCTGAGGTTGGTAGGAAAATCAGTAGATTCTCTGTTGGCATTGGGTCCTTTTACTGCCATCTCTTTCCTCCACCAAGCCTCAAAAGAACTCAATTGATGATTCTATGATATTTTTTTGACCTTTCTCTTTCAACATTTCTTTTTTAAAAAATTCTTTTTTAAATTACCTTTTTGTAATGCTTTCAACCACTGACTCCGACTCTCTTCATTTGATGCATAGACATAGAGAAGCCCATCTTTATAGACGATCTGGAAAGGAAAAGATTTGGTGCATTTAGATATAATTGCATCAAAGTTCACTCTGGTGCACCTGCAAATTTTTTGTTATCCAAAATAAACCTTGAGTTTGCTTATATAATATACATTAGCTCTGGAATTAGATGAAAAAAAATCTACTTTTTAAAAATCTTCCAACCCTCAATTTTTTTTTTTATCCCAGACATTCCTACACTTTGGAAAATCACAGCAATGATGCATCTGACAGTGGTGAACACTGAGGTCTCAGCAGGGATGTCCTGGATCATGGAGCATTATAATAGTTAGACATTACACATGTCGCAGGAGTGTTCTGGTCCATCCACCTGCTCATTGCACGATTCTCTTTACTGCCCACTGGAAAATGTTTAACTGCTCTATCCTTAACAATATCTCTAGGGATGGGATGTTCTTTATTTTTCTATGCCATCTTTGCCAATTTCCATACATTCTGATCATTATATAGTTCATACTTGCATTGAGTAAAACTATGTCTTCCTGTTTCTTAAGTCTGCTGCACCCTAGGAATCCCCAGAATAAGTCATTTTCTATTCCTTAAGACAATTGTTTAAACGTTTGAAGATTATAGTGCCTTCTCCAAATCCTTCTCTAGTTTATTCAACTCTTGTTGGTAAATAATACAGAGCAGTTATTAAACACCTACTGGTTGCTGGGCTCATTCCTAGCTATTTAAATATTTTAATCCTATTTCAACTCTATGAAAAATATATGAGTATGCCTTTTTACAAATGAGGAAACATTCAGAGAGAAGTTGCGTATGTGTTTATGGCTACATGGATATAAGTGGTGGGGTTGGAGGTTGGTGGGGCTCCAAAGCCTGTTTCTCTTGAGCACCCTATGCCTCTGTAATATGAGTTTGCAGCATCTTCTATAAGCATGCTTTCCCCTGGTTTCTCCCAATTGGGTAATATTTTTTTAAGTGGAAGTACGGGTTGTGAATCAACTGGATTATTGTATTTCATTTTGGGCCAGAGGTCCCTAATCCTAGCACTGGGGAGTCTGACCATCTGAAAAACAATCCATCTGCCTTTAGATCAGAAAGGTAAATATTCATGATATAATAAAAGTAGGGCATGACTTGGATTAAGCCACTTCCAAAACATACTATAGGCAGACTCTCCATAGCATATCAGTGTTTAAAACACTTCAAAATAAAATGAAAACTCCTTAACATGGTATGCAAAGCCCTTTCTGAGTACGGTCCACCTCTCCAGACTCATCTGTTTCACCCTCTCTCATGGGCTGCTTTATTCATAGGAACTACTTGGAGCTCTCCAAACACACATTCCATGCTATTTCACCCATCGGTGCCTTGACACCTGTTGCTTCTTTTGTCGCGCTGCTCATCCCATCTTTGCTTGGTTAAACTCTACTTGTCCTTCCCAACCTGAGTGTCATCTCCAATCGAACACCTCCCTGACCTCTTGAAGTGAGGAGCGAAGCTTCTGCATCCTGGGACTTCACGGATGCACTCTGCTGACCTCCATATTAACACTCACCCTCACTGCCTTATAATGGTCTGTGTGTTAGTCTATTTTGCCACCTCTTTGTAAATGCCTTGGGGCAGGGTCAGTGTTTTATTCCCTCTGGTATGCCTACTACCGTGTAGCACATCAGACACTCAATGGTCCTTGTTAAAAGAGAGTGACAGACCTGAGGCAGGTCAGGCCACTGCAACTGGCACGCTCATCTTGCTTCCCCTCCCTCCAGGGAAGGCAGATTGATGGACAGATCTTTAGCAAACTGCCCAATTCCCGTCTGGAAATATCTCAAGACTTGTCATTATCTCAATGAGTCATTTTGCAATATCGTAATTTTTCCTAGATATACTGAGTTCATAATAAAAAATATTAAAGGAAGAACCATCCACCCAATGTAATGTCATTCCTCCCTTTACCTGAAATGGATACTGTCTCTCCACAGGTGTCTGCTCCTCGAGATTTACTTTCTCCACACATCTGATTTTCTTAATTTCAATCGATCCTTTCCTGCTGCCTCTTTTCTGAATTAAAAAACAAAATGTAAGATACTGCATGTGATGTGCCATGGTCCACAAGGGAAAGCATAAAGCTAAAGTTATGCTTGGGAAGGACATTGGAGGATGCGGTAGGCAATGGAGAATCACTTCCTATTACTCTATAATAATCAAAATCCAACACAATATATGTCTCTCAAGACACTCATGTGGACATAAACACATATACTCTCCAAAAGTAAGTCTTTAAGCAGTAGTTAGTAATCTTGTTTGATAATTTTGAAATGTGTTTCAAATCATCTACCATGTTGTTAATGTACTCAGGAAAAGATTTAACTCCTCAAAGCATCTTCACTTTGTTTCAGTTTTATACCAGTATTTCAGTATTTCTACTATGATAAAATTCTCAGCTGTAAAGAAGTAGTCTTATTTCCAGCACCGTCTTAAGGCAGCGTTTCTGATCCTCAGCACTATTACTATTTGGGGCCGGATAATTCTTTGTTGGGGGCTGTCCTGTGCACTGTAGATGTTTAGCAGCATCCCTGTATCCACTAGATGCCAGTCACATTTGTCACCCCCTCCCTGAGTTGTGACAACCAAAAATGTCTCCAGTCATTGACCAATGCCCCTTAGGGGGCAAAAGTACCCTCAGTTGAGAACCACTGTTCTAAACTTATAAGTTGCCTTAGTAAAGTTAACTAATGTTTTAAAATCCTTTATCTTGAATTCATTATACTTTCATCAAGAAAAGGCAGTGTAGTAAGTGGAAAGAAGTGTATCTTTACAGTGTGAGCTAAGAAACCTGATATTCTCTCACTATAATCAAGCACTTAGTGGAGACTTAGAAAAAAATAGTAAATTGTATAAAAACAATGGAATAAATATGTCTCACCATTTTGTCATATTCATAGTAGGAAAGATTTGTTTTGGTCAAGACAAAAAGTCGCTCTTTGTAATTATTTGGTGACATTTTCTTCTTTTGCTGTGACCTTTTCAGAAGCAATTCTTCTAGAATGGGTTTTGTATCCATATTATCATCCTAAACAAAATAAAATAAGTAAAATGAGTGTTTGCAACATTTAGCTAGGTTCTCTTTTAGCCTTCATATTTTTGCATTCAATTATTTCCCATCCAGGAATAATATAAATGCTAATTTTAAAAAATGAGACTGATTTAGGATTATAGTGTAAACTACATAACACCTATAGTTTCTTCTACTGCCTTTGTAAATATGTTGATTTTTAAAAAGTATTTCATGTGTTTGACTCATTTCCCACTGGGGATCATAAATTCACTATCTTTGCACCACCCTCCAAACCACCTCTTCAAAATGCTCCTTATTCCTTAAACATTCTGTAAGTGCCTGTTGAATTCAATTATATATAACAAAACTTGTAAAAAATTGAACTCCAGACAGCTCATCATGTATGAAGTAATTGATCAACCAAAATTTCTCTCCATTAATGTGGCCAATAGTTTCACCAAATTATTCACAAACCACTGTGAGACACTGACATCATTGTAAATGACACCCACAGCCCTTGATCATGACCAGATCTTTAACATAAAAGGTATATTTTGGTATACATTTTAAAAAGGTATAATTTTTAATATTTCTGAAAATTTTAAATTAAAGTGAATGCCCAAGACAGAATAAAATGAGGAAAACATACAACGGTACAGTAAAAAATGCTACCAAAAGAGATTTAAAAGAACTGAAAAAACTTAGCACATTTACAAAGTAGAAAAACATTCTTGCTTTTTCTTCTGATGTAAAGCATTAAAACAAGGTATTTCTGGGAAAAAATGCATTAATTTTCTAGCTCCACTAAGACGGTTGCTTTAATCCTTAGTCTGCTATCTGGTCTGACCATGAAAAGTAGCAACATTAAGCAGCGGCCACAGAGGCAAACTTGCTCATATTCTTCTTTGCTTTGTGAAATTGCATCATTATTTGCAGTCAGATGCCCAATAGTTAAGATCTTTGTTTATTTATAATCTAAAAGTAATTGATTTTACTCACCTTAGACTCGCTAGAGCCGAAGTATATGTGTGGGTCCTTAACTTTAACTCTCAAGCTCTAAACAAAAAGTTACTGCTTTGAGGCACCATCACTCATATTTCTTCTGGCTATGCCAGGGTCACGTATTAGAAAGAAGACATTTGCATCCTATTTATCACTCTTGATCAGGAAGCATCCACACAGGCACTGCTCTGTCTAGATGGAGGCAGATGCCAAGTGAACCCATCCAATCACTAGGGGGTACTTACTTCTCACTGACCCACTACAACAGGGGAATAGAAAGAAAGCAAGACTAAGAAATACAGCCTGGCATTGAATAAACCACAGTCAGTCCCCACTAGGTTTCCTACCAATATAGATTGCACGACTCCAAAACTGGGAATTAAAAAACCCAGCTTTTATCATTTATTTATGTAGATCAGGAGACCATTTATCAATCCTTAAAATGTCCTTCAAAGGCATCGTTTGATTTTTAGGCAGAAGAGTGGAAACCTTACACATTAAATATAATTAAAGCCTTGGGTACCTTTTGCTTCAGATATTATTTTATCTATTTTACAAAAAGATAATTCTTTTGCAAAAGTAGAATGAGTTTCTTTTCAGCACAATGATTGTTATTCACTATAGTCACTGGTTTCTTTGCCCAGGACTTCTAAGACAGGGCTGAGATCAGGGTGTAGCAGAGCCGGTAGGATCTAAGGAGGCAGATAGCATGCCTACCTTTCATCTCTGCCTCCATTGTGAACTCTACATATCTGCCTGCTTGGATAAGCTTATTTTTTACATCAAAAGTCTATGTTCAAAAGAGAATTTGCTTAAAGACTTATGGAAACTATGAGGGTCTACTTTTTGTGAGTGAAAGCCCCTTTTGGAGAAGCCATACCACACTGGACATAGTCATAGGGTACTTTTGCCATTTACATTTCTACATTTAAAAAATTTACTAATAGGCCGGGCGCGGTGGCTCACGCCTGTAATCCCAGCACTCTGGGAGGCCGAGGTGGGCGGATCGTTTGAGCTCAGGAGTTCGAGACCAGCCTGAGCAAGAGCGAGACCCCATCTCTACTAAAAATAGAAAGAAATTATATGCACAGCTAAAAATATATATAGAAAAAATTAGCCAGGCATGGTGGTGCATGCCTGTAGTCCCAGCTACTCGGGAGGCTGAGACAGGAGGATTGCTTGAGCCCAGGAGTTTGAGGTTGCTGTGAGCTAGGCTGACACCACGGCACTCACTCTAGCCTGGGCAACAGAGAGAGACTCTGTCTCAAATAAAAAAAAAAAAATTTGCTAATAAAGCAGAAAGAGAAAACTGTGGAAACTTGTCAAATTTCTTTTAAATCCACAGCTAAAACATTAGTCCTCAAAGCAGAGTGCTAATTAAATAGATCTGGTTAATTGAATAAAAAGTTTACTTTTTAATTTTTTTCAGATGCTGAATCAACATGCGACATTAAGAACACTTTTAAAAATGTAAAACCCAATGTCCAAGGTCATATGTAGTCTTTCCTGCATATGTATACTGCATAGTGGTATACACACTTTTCTGTTTATAAAACTTTCACATGCATCACACTAAAGATGGGCTTTTTGGAATTTTATATTAAAAATTAATAAAGTGAGTCACAGAAACCACTGACAGATTCACAAGTTGCCTCTGTGCCTTGAAGGGAAGAAGAACATTGAGTGGAAGGGAAGGTATCAAGCCCTCGAGCACCTTCTCCAATGAATCTGCAAGCGTTTACAAGCATTGTTGCATCTGATGTAATATAATTTGTCAAATTTCAACATGATTGTTCATTCCAAAATCCTGCCCTTTGTGAACTTATTGGATTTCATTTTAAAGACCATATGTGACATATATTGATTCTATAAAACCAAGAACTACAGACAGGCAAAAGCAAAAGACGGTTAGCACATCTTTAGATGTTTTTCTTTTCTGTGCTTATTTTCTCAAAGACAGGTTCACATACTGTGCACATAGGTCTGTAATCTGTTGTTCTCATGTAACAAACACCTGGAGCCACATTTCCATCCAAGAGGGCCAGTCCTTCAAAGCTCCACCCCCTAAGTTGGACTCCTAAGGCTTCCTAACACAATCTTGAAGAGCCCTGTTTTGATGACTCAAACTTTTGTCATCTCTGGATCAGTTTCTTCCAAGACGCTATGTGGTTTTTGTTCAGGCTTGGACCTGCCTTTCTCCTTTTCTTTGCTTCTGTCACTTCCTTATACTTATCCTTTCTCCTTTAAATAGCCTAGATTCTAAATTGAAGGCATTTCTATGGTCTCTCTTGGTATAGGAGGTGATAATTGCTGATGACTAATTTTTAGAAATGCAACGTCTCCTCCCTTGTATTAGGACAATAAATACATAAGGCATAGGTACCACTTAAATGCCTGTCCAACAACTAGCAAACTCTGCTCTGCCTACCTTTATTTAAGGGAAATTCAGTTGGGAAGGTTAAAAACAAAAACAACTTTCAAAGTAAAATGAGATCCTAAACCTAGTCAATATTAACCATAAATCTATTTCCATAGAGGAGCTGGTGGGATTTGGCTGGACTTTCATATTACCATCCTCACAGAATAGACAGATCGATTTGCTTACCAAATAGCCCAGGCTGCCTATTTCCATAAGCACATGAGATTAAAGCACAGGGGAGTCAAATAAATAAATAAAACCAACGAAACTGACAGAAATCAATATAATATTTTCTATAAGAAAGCCAGCAACCATTATGTAACACCTTACATACATAAAAGGTGCATGCTGAATTAACATGACTTTTAATCACTACGATTATTTAGGATTTATAAGGAAATGATACAGTGAGAGTAAGAAATTCAATTTGGCAGTTCTATTTGGCACACTTGACTTTGAGTCTACAGTGTGCTCAACATTGAGTGACTTGTTCCAGAAATAAAGATCAGCTTTCCATGGCCCTGAGTGACAACGAACGGGTTTGAGAGACAGGTTCCATAACTAATTAATATGCAAGGTTGCTATGGGGTGGTGGACTTGGAAGGCTTGGAGAGGTTACAGGACTGTCATTTTGTGAGCTCTGTCAACCTGGCCAAGCCCCTTCCTTGTTCTAACCTTCAGTTTTCTGATCTGTAAAGTGAGATAGGGAACAACTCCCTCACTTTACAGGACTTAAATGAGAAACTCTATGTGAAAGTACTTGGCACACTGTGGGCACCAATCATTATTTAAAAAGAAAAAGGCAGAAAGAAACAATGCAAGTGCTAGAGTAGAGTCCACTCACTTTGCCATGAAAGGCCTGAGGAAGGAAAAATTGATTTTTTTCTTAAGGTAATCAAGAAAGGTATTTTGGCGGGGAGGACATTGAAACTGGGCCTTGAAGGATAGCTGATGAAGCTGTATTAGATAAATAAATTGCCCAGGTCACACTGCTAGTGTGGTGGAGTTGGGATTTGAATCCCAGCAGTCTAACTCCACAGCCCATATTCATGACCATGATACTAATGTTAGAGAAGGACATGGCCTCTGTGTGACCCTCCTAAACCGGAGAATGCCCTAACCTAAACACAGGAAGACAGCCATAAGCTGTTAAAGCTAGTAGGAACCTTACAAGTCATTTTACAGATGCAATGCTGAGCCCCAGCAGCCTAGGTGACTTTGCCAGGACCATGAACCAGGGACCTAAGAGATATGGCCCAGGGATCCAGACTCTGGTGTCCTGCCTGGTGCACGGTCCACTCCATGATGATAGTAAGTAGACTAAGAGAGATCCACACATTCAGCTAAACATATCACAGCCTTGCTAAAGCACACTGTTCAGTGGAACTAGACATGCGTTTGGGTCTTGCCAGACCCATGCAAGGGACATTTTCTTGGAAATATCAGAAAGATGTGACCCTACTAAATAGCAAAATTCTAACCCATATTTTGAAAATAGGTTTTAAGAGCATACAACCTCAAAAGTTGAAATCAATTCTAAATGGTGCAGAAGGGGAATAGGAGGCAGGAAAGGAAGTCCCCTCAACCAAAAAGTATATTCCCTGACTGGTTTGGGATGGTTCCTTTAAAGCTTTATCCTCTAAAATTGAGACACGAAGGTAGCAATTCCTTACCCCTTTGCCTGATTTAGTTATCCCTTCTTATTTTACATGTCATTTAGCTAAAGATTTTGATAGGTGCCAAGATATTGAAATAGTACACGTGGGGAGAGGGCAATAGAGGTGGAGGGTGCAGGAAAGAGAAAGAAGATGCTCCAAGTGGGGATCAGGGTGGGATGGGAGGAGGGATGGGTCTGGAAGCGACAAACTTGATCTTCAAATATTTTCTCAAGGCCAGGTCCACTTATCTTTCAGCTAAATAACTGAAGAAAATATGATGGTAAGTTTAAACAAGAGCAAAAAGCTTGACTCAGAATCAGGTAAAGCAGTTCAAAAGTCTTACAATGCTGGCCAAAGAAAAATACTGGCCGCACAGAACCTGGTGGATCCTTATTTCATATGCTGTTATGCAGGAGACAGGGAGTTATAGTTGATCTTGGCATGATATGGACAGAAATCCTTCAACATTGACAGTCAAATTCTCAGCATTTTTGGAACAACATACCATAATTGGTCCAAGATGAATTTATGAAAACAAACACTTTGGTAAGACTTTTTTCTCACAATGGAGATAAGTATTCCAGTGTTATGCCTGTTGGAGCTATAATCTGCTTTAGACGTTTTCAGTGCCTCATAAATCTTCTCTAAGCCCTTCCTTCTTTCTGGCAACCTCTTTCCTTCTGTTCCCTCCCCTCTGTCCAGGGCACTCTCTCTGGGCACCTTCCTTAGGATAAAAGCAAAAAGTAACAAATCCCTGAGCTAGCATCTTATGCTGAATTAGTTTAACACATAACATTACTTAGGTGATGTTAAGTTAGTATCGGTGAAAGCAACAAGCTTTAGTGGGTTCAAATCCTGACTTTGTCTCTATGTGAACTGGCATGTTACTTAACCCTGCTAAACCTCAGCTTCCCCATCTGTAACGTGAGTAATACAATAACCACCTCAAAGGGTTATGAGCAGTCAAGAGAAAATGGCAGTACAGCGACCAGCACCCTAGCAGATGTTTTGGAAACCTATGCCCCTTCCCCTCATTACTCCATAGGAAAAGTTTAAAATAAGAGACCATAGCAAAGTTAAAAGACTGAAGACAATGAAATGATCCTTAATGATAAAATTTCACTTTCCCTCTCCCTCGCCCCGGCTTCTGGGGCTGGGAGCTGATGGAAGGCAGGAAGACTTCCTCATGTATTCTCATATCAACAAGCACCTATCAGTTCGTAGGTTTGTTACAGACTTTCCATCCTGGGACTAGTTACCTTAAAATCAGGTGGAACCAGCCCCATATCGACTGTGTATTTGTGCCACCATATTTCCTACAAATAAATACTTGGATGTTACTCAAAGTGTGGTCCATGGACCATGCACTGGCATCACCTGGGGGCTTGTTAGAAATGCAGACTCTCAGGTCCCACCCCAGACCTAACACAGCAGAATGTACATTTTAGCGAGATCCCCCGGCAATCCATGTGCCCAGGAGAGCTTGAGAAGCATTTATATAGACCATAATATAGTTGTACTACTTTTTAAATCCAATGAAATCATTGTGGTCCACAAGAACTTTCAAAATTATGTCAATGCGGTTGCAACCGTATGGTTCATCTCCCTTCCATCTTTCTAGCTTCATCTAAAATACCCCCAAGCCTCTGATTTAGAGAGACTTCAGGAACCTGAGAACAAATATTTGCAGCTAAAATAACATCATAAAAACACCCAGAAAAGAAGGTCTAACTAACATCTCTTTATCCCTTTGGAAGCAATTATGAAGCCAATATGAAAAGTTGCTGAAAGGTAATGCCTAAAGAATAGTTGGAGAAAATCAGCAGAGGAAATAGCACAAAGGTAGCTAGAGCTGGTGGTGATACGCACACAAGCTGACAGCTTCCCTGAATGAGCTTTTGATTGAGGGGGGAATTTACAGTGAAATTATAGCAGTTCCAGCCTCTGGCCCCCAAATTACCTGGTTCCATCCAAAGTCCAGAGGGAAGCAAGCCCTAGCAATTTCATATTCATAATTTTGTACTATTTTTCTTAAAGTGGGCTCCCCAAAGTTTGTAAGCTTCAAACCCCACAACACCTGGAACCAAATCTATTTTCCTGTAGGATATGACACTGCGTAGCCACCTGCCGCTTAAACGCACCATCTTGGCTTGTTCCGTCGTCGCCTGGGTCTGCCGCGGTGATTATTCTGCTCTTGCAGGAACACAGCCCCAGCTGTCCTCTTCCCAGCGGCAGCAAATTGTCTCACATTTTCCCGGCTGCTGGGTCAGAAATGGCTACATTACTCAGTGCCCCCAAAACGTTTATTGTCCTGCAGGGCCTTACACAATCCCACAGGAAACCACGCTCAACACTTAGCCAACACTTGTTGATTTGATTGAACGTAACAAAAACGGAGACAAAAGCATATTTTATAAAGGTTCCAACTTTGATAACTACAGCTCCTGCTTTTCCCAGGCAACTCTCGGGTACATGTGATAACCCCGCCTTTGTTTGTAGAGCTCTGTGCTGGAAAGGACAAGAAAATATCTCGGCAAAACCCGACTGCTGACGCTGACTTCTCTCACACGGGTCAGGAAACCATTAGGTAATGCCAAAGTGCAGAGAGAATAAGCAATGAAAAGTTCAACTGAACACTTGGACAAAGGCAGGCGGCAGAATATATGACAGAGAAGAACAGTTAATATGACCGAAAAGGAGCCTATTTCCACAGTTTAAATTATTAAGAAATCCAGAAATGGAAAAGAGATTGGTTTTGCTAATGTATGATGCACCTGGATTGCAATGAAAAAGTGTGATTGCCACTTGACATCATTCTGACAAGATCACAGCTTTTGCCTTTATCCATTCCACCATTTTCTCTGGTGCACACTGGCTGTTCATGTATAATAAATCTAATGACATGTTTTAGCTCCCACTGTGCATAGCTAAGAAAATTAGTCATCCTTTTGGCATGCACTGACACGCTGTATTAACTTAAAAATTGTTGGATACTTTAACCTATTTGTAAATGTCTATGATGTGATGACGTCTTGGGTTGGCAGAGGAGAATGAAGTATTCTTTTGAGTAGACACAGGATCAGCTTCATTTCTATTTGTTCGTTGCTGAGCATTGTTAGGGGCTTGAGACACAAGAGCAAAGAGAGCAGAGGCAGCCCACATATGCAGAGGGCTTACATCTAGTGAGGGAAGAACCACAAGTAATGGTTTAATTATAGTAGAATTTGTGAAAAATAACTTGCAAAGATATTTTTAATATTTCTGTTTGGAAATTGGAATTTGGGGAAGGGCAAAGAGTTGTTCAGAAGAATTCAAAAGAGTGTAGCTTACAACTTGAGACCAAATGAAAGTCACTGATAAATTCCAAATAGCTCTCCATCCTCTAGGAATAAAGTATGTAGTCATCCGAGAAATGGAGGGTGAAGCAGAATAACAGTAGCATAACAACTTGGCCAAATAAATTAATTCCACACTCTGCTAACTAGCTTCCTTTCCCACATGGCAATTTGCATTTATTCCACTGCTTATATATGGTAACATGGCAAAACATCGATTCTCAAATAAAAAGCAAACTTAAGGGAGGAGAAGAAGGAGGTAGTAGAACCGTGGAAATACCTGGGCACAATCTCTTGGGATTTCCATCCCTTCTTGGGGCTTAAAACACTTAAGGTTAGCTGGGAGGAGTGGTTTCCTCTAAGTCAAAATGTCACAGATTTATTTACTTATTCTATTCATTCACTTCCTCTGCTACTTCTCCTGAACCTTTCTTTGGCTTTGTATTTTCCATGACTTTAGTTAAAGCCTAACCTTTGGCAACCTGCTATTTCGATAACATGATTTAATTTACTCAAATTATAGTCTGCATTGTCACCTTCACCCAGTGAGAATCTTAGGAATTTTCTCTAAAGCTTGTTCATGCAAGCCTTTAGCAGGCAACAAGTAAAGGGACACAGCATGGGATAATTTGACTTCATGAGGTGAACAAGCTTATTCACTTGTGCTTATATTTTTAGAATAAGAAAGAACTTGGTAGGACCCATTTTATGATGAATGAAGGGGGAGGAGGGGGGAAGGGGAAGGAGGAAGGGGAAGGGGGAAGGGAAAGGGAGAAACTTCCAGTTGCTCAGTGCAAAGAATATGGAATCACTCTTGACTTTTGCCCTTCCCTTACACTCTATGTCCAATCCTTCATGAAATACGGTTAGCTCTATCTTCAAAATGTACCCCAAGTTTGGCCACTTTTCAATACTTCTGCTGCCACCTACTGGTCTGAGTTGCCATCACTCCTCATGGGGAATATTGCTGTAGCCTCCTGAGTATTCTCTCTTCCACTCTTGCCCTTGTAGTCTATTCTCCACTGAGAAGCCAGAGTAATTCTTTTAAATGAAGTCAAATCCTACCACTTCTCCAGTTTGAACTCTCCAATGGTCCTCCTCTTTTTTGGCCCCCTAGTACTGTGTCTAACGTCATCTCATGATTATTCTACTTTGTTTCACCACTTCTAAAACTGGCCTCCTTGCTATGTCTCCCATATGCTGAACACCATCTGCCCCAGGGCCTTTGCACTGGTGCTATCCTCTTGTTGGCGAACTGTCCCAGATAAAAAGCCTGGCTCATTTCATTATCTTCAGGCTCCACTTCAAATGCCATCTTCTAAATGAGCTCTACCCAGGCCACTCTGTTTAACACTACAGCCTCACCCCGACTCAGCACTCCAGTCTCCCTTACTCTGCTGTACTTTTTCTTGTTGCCACAGCACTTGTCACCATGTAACATAATGCACAACTTACTTATTTATTACCTTTATTGTCTGTCTCTCCTCACTAAAGAGTAAGCCCACACAGGCTCCGATAGCTTGTATCTGCAGCCTGAGTTTTTTCACGGGTAGATCTATCTCTTCATTGGGGGCATCACTCCATCACCTCCTGCACTTGTTCCTTCTGGTGCTAAAATAATCTGCTTGGAGGTTGAGATCTGGTGTGAATCATTCACACTTATTGAAATTGAAGATTAACATACCACCTCTCCTAAGGATGCTTGCATACCAAACCTCAGGTTCAGTGGTGGAACAAATTGCCCTACCCTGTTTCTTATGGAAGGAAATGGGTGAGCAGGGGGCGGAGGTAGACCCACAAAGGTTTGTTGTTTCCTTTTGTTATGACCTTTCCTGAGATCTATAAAACCTTTACATAAACTGTTGGCATGTTATGAATTTTACTCCCGTTTTTAGTGGGAGGTAAGGATTTGGGGTCTAGATGGAGTCAGCAAACTATGAGCACCACTTGTTTTTGTGAATAAAATTTATTGGCACACAGCCACTATTTGTCTGCATATTGTCTATGGTTGCTCTCGGTCTATAACAGCAGAGCTGAGTGGTTCCAACAGGGTTTATATACCTGTGAAGTCTCAAATATTTACTCTCTGGCCTTCACAGAAAAAAAAATTGCCAACTCATGCTGTAGAAGAATCCTGACAGGTGTGGAAGTGACCTAGTAGCTTGCAATTTAGTTCGACAGCTTGTTTCAACAGACATTCGCTGAATTGTACAGTGTAGAAGGTGCTCGAGTAGGAAGCAAAGAAAGCAGACAAAGAGAGTATCTTTATGGAACCCTTCTAGCCCTGATTCCCACTTGATTCAAATTATTTTTTCCTAAAATTGTATCATAAAAAATTTCAAAATACAGAAAAGTTAAAAGAAGTTGAAGCACTCATACACCACCATCTGCATTCTACAATGAACATTTTACTGTATTTACTTTCTCATATATCTATCCATTTATCCATCTTTCTATTCATTTATTGATCCACCTTATTGTCATTCCTGTTATTATTGTTATTGTTATTTTTTCGTGTATTCAAAGTAAGTTGCGGACATCAGTATACTTCATCCGTAAACACCTCGATGCACATAACATTAACTAGAAGCTGATTCAAATTCGTTTTAACTTTAACTCCAATACACTCCAGTACTGTGATCTTGAAAGCAGCCTTCATTTGGCCAGAAGACACAACTTTACAAAAGCTGAAAACTGAGAAAGGTTATCAGGGTAATTGAGGTAAGTGTCAGGGGACTCATTCACCTAAATTTCTCCACTTCCCTGGTTCAGAGATGAATTGGCCTTTCATGTTCAAGAGTGTTTTGCTTGTGATAGATTCTAAGAAAGTTCTGTGGCTCAAAAGAGAGGGCCATAAGCTGTTCTTTTCTGGGACGCTGCCAAAAACCCATGAGAAAGACAGAAAAAAGCACAGTTATGAGTTTATGCAACTGCTGATCACATGTAGCTTCTGGGTCACAGCCCTGGTTGATGGAACAAATAGGGTCTGTGCAGAATGCTCTCAGGAGAGTGGGTATGGGAGTCACATGTACCCATCTTTTCTAGATATACTGGGATGTCTTCAACCACCCAGTACATTAATGGCCTTCATAAACTAGCGTTTACAAAATAATGACAAGAAACCAACTGATTTCCTGAGTTCAGTGAGTCTGAATCCCTAATATGGAATGTTCCAGAGATATTTGTCATTTAATGAATAGCAGCTACACTGCCCTGGGAGGGAAATTACTAAAATCTGCAAGAAAGAATTTTTGAGTTGATGGCTTGAAGAAGAAAAACAATGTGAATAATGAAGTGTTTAAGATGGATATATACTTCCATAGCATATATCTTTGAGAAGAAATTCGACAAGTTATACAGAAGAAAAAAAATAAAATTCTTGAATAAAAAATAAAAAGGTCAAATAAAATATGTAGATAATGTGGCTGTCTTTGAAGACTGTAATGGTGTTACTTGGCATCATTTAGGGAAGGCTTCGTTCATTGTCTCCTTAGCACGGGTTTTCTCTCTGTTTCTCAGGGTCCCAAAGGCAACTGCTGGCCTACCCACGCATTCGCATATTCAGTTGCCTGCTCCACATCTCCAAATGACAATGTGAAAAGTGCTCCAAGCTCGAGGTACAGGGTCACATTTCTCATCTCAAAAGTGGACACTGTTATAGCGAAACATTATCTGCTCCCTAGTTCATTTGTAAAAATTCTCCCCTCTGCTACCTTTGTTTTTCCTCATTTAAAGTCATCTAGGTTTTTAGATTTGCTCTTTTTTTTTTTTTTTTCCTGCAGGGGCCTGCAAATGGAATTCCCTGCTTTGCTCTGACCATGCACATCCCTGGACTTAGCCCTCACTCCTGTCAGGGCTGCAGAGGTGGAGGGGATTCTGAGTCCCAGAGGAAGCTGTGAAAAGGTGTTAAACTGAAACGTCCCCAAGAATATTGAGAGCCCAGTATAGAAATGAGTACAAATGCACAGCTAAGCCATTCGCTCCTGTTTTTTTTTTTTCACTATGAAGCTGATCTTGTAAATGCTACTTGTAAGAGAAGAGCCTTCAGGACTCCTACGCTCCAGAGGTTACTGCTATGGCTGGTGGGATGCAACATTTAATCTCTAAAGTCTACTGTTTATCTTGCTTGATGGTTGGTTGCCTTGGTAATAATTTAAATGGATATATACACTTTCTGAAAGGATAAACATTTGTAAGAGTCTGTCATTAGCATGGAAAACTTTGAAAATCTACTCTTCTCTCCTCTTGCATACAGGCTTTTTTCCATATCTATTATCATGAAACAAACTACCTGGAAACAGAGTGGCTTAAAACAACCATTTTTACTTGCTCACAGTTCTGTGGGTCAGGAAGTTGGGAAAGACAAGTTTGGATGTTCATGTCTTATCCATGTGGCATCAGCTGGGGCAATTAGGTGGGGCTGGAGAGTCCACTTCCAAGATGGCTTCGTTGTGTCTGGTGCCTCAGTGTCCTTGGCCTCCGTCTCTCTGTCTCACGTGGCATGTCCTCTTCCAGGGCCTCTCCTTCACGTGGCATGGGCTTCTCCTGGAATGATCACTGTGGTCTCAGGATTATCACTCTTCTTACAGGGCAGCTGGCTTCCACAAGGCAGGAAGCAGAAGCTGCCAGGCCATTTCAGAGCCACGCCCAGAACTGGCACAATGTCACTTCCATTGTATTGCATTGGTCAAAAGCAGCCACAAGCTCTGCCTAGACTCAAGAGGAAGAGAAGTAAACTTCACTTTTGATGGAGGGGTGTCAAGGGTACATTGCAGAAAACAAAGCAGGTGCAATGGGAGATACTGTTTAAGCCATCTGAGGAAAATAGAATCTTCCGGAGGATGATAAACAGTGGCTCTGGCAAGCAATGTGGAGGTGTGAGGATTGCCATGTCAAACATCTCAGCTAGACATGAGAGGCCAGGCATTGAAGGTTTCCCAGAGGAAGTGACCTGTAAACTGAGAGTTGAGAGATGAATGGGAATACACCAGATCAAGGAGAGGGAAAGAAAGTTCCAGACAGGGGCACATCAAGCCAACAAGAGGGAGCATGTACATTCCAGAGCCTAAAAGAAGTTCAGCATGGTGGGAAGGGATGGGGAGCGTGCCTCTGTGTGTGTGTGTGTGTGTGTGTGTGCGCGTGCGTGCATGCACGTGCATATGCGTATGATTGTCCTTGAGCAAGCCTGCTGAGGGTGAGGCCAGGTCAACAATATCCCAGAACTTTCTCCTGAGAGTAATGAGAAGCCATTGAGGATTTTAAGCAACTGTTACTCCATTTGACTGCGATTTGGAGAATGGATTGGTCAGTAGCAAGCCTGAAGGCAGGAAGAGTGGGGTGGCTTTCAGAGAAGATGGACAGCACTAGTGAAAATGGGAAGGATGAGATGGACTTAAGAGATATTAGGAGTCAAAATCCACAGGATTTCAGGATATAAGAGTGAGAGGGGAGAGCTTGCATTTTGGGCTCAAGCAATTGGCTGAACGTTGAACTTTTTGATAAGGAATGCAGAAGCATTTACTAAGGACTGCAAAGCGCTGGACAGAGAGCCCTTGCTTCTATTTTACTTGGAGACAGTTGCAGATGTAATTATAATGATGGTAAGCAAGAATATTATTCCATGGCACTTTTAATGTCCATGTGTATTACATCCTTTAGCCTTGAATCACTGAAGTAAGGTGGGGAGGGTGGGTTTGAGCCCCACTGATAGATAAAGAGCCCAGGGGAAAGTCTTTGCTCCTCTACTAACCTGTTCTTTTAGAGCAGGGGTCTCTGCAAGCTATGCCCACAGCCCAGATGGGTAGATAGCCCGCTACCCATTTTTGTACAGCCTGAGAGCTAAGAATGGTTCTTACATTTTTAAGTGGTTAAAATTAAAAAAATTAAAGAGTAATATTTTGTGACAAGTGAAAATTATGTGAATTCAAAATTAAATTAATTTCATGAATTCAAAGCTCAGTATTCATAATTCAAGTTTCATTGAGGTAGAACCACACTCACTTATTTATATGTTGCCTACGGCTGCTTGCTTTCTACAAAGGCAAACTGGAGTAGTCTCCACAGAGAACATATGTGGCCTACAAAGTCAAAAGTATTCACTACCTGGTCCTTCACAGACAAAGTTTGCTGACCTTGTTTTGGAAGGTTTAGACCTTGTCTATCCTTTCTCAAAGCCAGGCCAGACGCCTTCTGGTGTTTAGAGAACAGAAACCGCAGCCATGTCTGTACCTCTCATTAATAACCTTGGCAATGAATTAGATCCCCCTCGCTGGCTTGTGCGAGGAGAGGCCCTCATTCTCCTGCAAAAACTATCCAAGGCCTGCCTGCTGTATTCCAGCAACATCCAAGCGCTTAACCAATTGTTTCCCCACTAGGGTGTGCCTTCTCTTTAAGCAGGAGCAAAGATGTCTTGGCCTCTCCCCATTCTCCCCCACTCCTCTATTCTAACTGGCAAACAGCAGGCAACTTATTTATGTAACAAACACTTGTGTAGTGCTTACAACGCAACAGGTTCATTTAATTCTCACTGCGACCCTATGAGGTTGGTACTGTTATCACCACCATCCTCATGTTAGAGGAGGAACCGGAGGCACAGAGAGGATGAGCCACCTACCCCAGGTCACACCAAGTGGTGCCTCCAAGTGGTGGAGGCAGCATTCGAGCTCGTGTCGCCAAGCTCCGCGGTTTGGGTGACAAGTAGACCCCAGTTAAAGACAGGTTTCCCACGAGGCCGAGTTGGGGCCTTTGCCCAGATCAGAGCACCTGCCTGGGCCGCACCCCCCTCCTGGAACCCAGCGCGCCCCCAAATTGCTCCCGTGCGCGTCTCTTCCTGGCAGGAGGGGCGCCAAGGCCAGAGCAGCCGGGAGAGGCGGGGCGCAGGGAGCGTAGCGGCCGGCTGTAAACAGGGGCGTCGCCCCGCCGGGGCCCCCGAGACCCGGAGGCTCCCGCCTCCCGCCTCCCGGAGGCCGCCGGTCGCGAAGCGCTGAGTCACGGTGAGGCGACTGGCCCGGCGCCCTGCAAACCTGCCCGCCCTGCGCTCGCCCGCTCGGGCCGGCTCCCGCGCGCCCCGCCAGCCGCCACAGACGCTCTGGGTGCCGCCACCAACGCGTGAGTACCGGGGACGCGCGGGGCTGAGCTAGGTGGGGGTATGCTGGCGATCAGTTTGCAAAATCCTGCCTTCCCTAGCCCGCTTTAGACTCCTAGGGGAGATGACAAGAGATGCTTAAATAGTACTTTGATATTTGGTGAAAGCGGTAGGAAGGCTTTTCTTTTTGCAAAACACTGAGATCTGTTAAGTACCTCATCGGTTGTTCACATGAATAGAATTAACTGTAGGAGTCTGGAAGGGCCCAGAAATAGCCTAGATGGGGATGAAAATACTTCCTAGTTGCTTTTATATAGGTGATGACAGGCCAGTGTTGCTTTGAGCATTAAGCTCATTCCTGTGCCCCACATTCCGTCACCCAATAAATATTTATTGACTACTGTTCGAGGAGGATACATTTTAGGATAGGCTTTGACTAAGTAGAGGGTATTGACAAGTATAGCCCCTCTGAATAATAGCAGCTAACATTCCCATAGCACTAACTGCACCCCCTTAAGGTAGACATCGTATTACTCCCATTTTATAGATAAGAAAACTGAGGCAGAGAGAGCCTCAGGTCACACAGCTGGTATGTGGTGAAGCTGGAATGCAAACCCGGGCTGCCTGGCTCTGCTTTTTGCTAAAGCACCTGTCTTGGTTTCAGTAGGAATCTCTGAAGGAATTGATTACATTTCACTTGAAGAAGAGATTTAGGGGCTTGGGGGTACTGTCCACAAACACTTTAAATGGAAAAGAGATTGATTATATTCGTTCTGTGATAATCCATTGGTTAGAACTCAGACCTCCCCAAGAGGAAATACTTTTGAATAATAACTCAGGCTTTAGGTCAGTCCTGAAATATGGGATGCCTTGTCGAGGGCAGCTCGTCCATGACTTGCCCATGCTCTGCAAGACTTCACGAGAAAGCTCAAAGATTTCTTGCCTGAGAAGTTGGCTCTAAACCAGGGATAGATGAGTCTTTGAATTTAGTGACTCTCAAAGAGCCCTTTCAATGTCAAGATCTTCAGCAGGTTCCGGTGGGAGTCATGGAACTCTTGGTTTTTCTCCGTGTTCCCCATGGTTGCCACACAAATCCCCACCTATCAGCCTTACCGGTAGCCCCTACCTCATGGGGTGGCACTGGAGAGTGTGGGGAGGTCGACAGAGTTCAATGAGATAAAGCAGATAAATTGCTCATTAGAAGTTTTTAGTTAAGTGCCCAACAGTCATACGTTGATTAATGAAGGAGATATATTCTGAGGAATGCATCCTTAGGAGATTTCATCATTGTGTGAACACTGTAGCGTGCACTTACACAAACCTAGATGGTAGAGCCTACCACACACCTGGGCTGTATGGTATAGCCTGTTGCTCCTAGGCTACACACCTGTACAGCGGGTGACTACTGAATACTGGAAGCAATCATAACACGATAGTAAGTATTTGTGTCTCTAAACATATCTAAACTTAGAAAAAATACAATAAAAATACAGTGTTATAATCTTATGGGACCACTGTCATATATGCAATTCATCACTGACCAAAACAGGCCATTAGGGAGTGCATGACTGTATTGCTAACTCTTGTACAAGGTGACTATAGCATTACATTAGATAACAATTGTAAATAATTGGTGGAGTACTGGGCACCCAATAAGGACTCATACATGTTCACCATCATTAGTATTGTTTTAAATCACCTAACATAGGTCCTGTACATAGTAAGCAGTCAATAACTGGAGCTGCTACTATTTCAGGAGTCTAATTTTAATATCTTTTATTTTGTAGTCCATGGATGTTCCTTCTTTTTTATTATCCCTCATTTTGTCCTCTATCCTCTACAGCTCAGCATCAGAACGCGCTGTTTTTAGACTTCGACATGGGGCCCTCCAAGAAGGTGACTCTATCCGTGCTCAGCCGGGAGCAGTCAGAAGGGGTTGGCGCGAGGGTCCGCAGAAGCATTGGCAGACCCGAGGTATGCTGGTTGGGTAGCTGCTTCTTGCTTTCTCTTCAGAAGGGACTTTTGGGACATTGACAGTGACTTGAGAATAGGAGGCCAAGATAGTCATGAGCTGTCCTGTGGGGTGCCTAGGTGCAAACTCTAAACTTTGCAGTGGGGGCCCCATGTAGACCAGCCCTGGCCCAAAGGCGATTTCTGTAGTGTGGATACAGAGATCCTGGGCAGAAGGTGCCGCTGAACTTCATGAAGCGTCCCTGCTTTTCTCTCTGCTCGTGCACGCCCTGCCCTGGGCTGATCTGCTCTCTACCTCCGCATGCACATCACCAAACATGCCCACCTTACAGTCCCCCAAGTTTATATGCTCACACTTTAATGCACCAGGGAATAACTCTGATTCCCAATTCCAAATGCCCAGGAGAGAGAATCTGATTGGCTCGGCGTGGGTCAGGTCTCCACTTCTGGCCAGTCAGACATTGCCAGGGATTTGGATTCTGGGAGAGACTGCTGGCACCCAACTCTGTAGACCCCTGGTGAGAGGCAGGTGTAGATGGGGACTAACTCTCAGAGAAGGTGATTATAGGCTAGGTAGATGTCTTTCAGCATTAGAGAATGTTTTCATTAAATAACATGGGAAGCTTGGGATTTGCAGGGAAAAAATCTGACATACACAGAAAGGTATCAGATGATAGTCATAGCCCAAAGAATATAGCCCCCAGCGCCATACCAGATTTCAAAAATTTTTTTTGAATAAAACAAGAAATACATTAGGGAAATGGATTCCATTTTGAAAAGTGAGGCTGGTTTGTCCCTCTTTTTAAACTCTACTTTGTTATTTTCATACTACTTTGTTGCTAGACCTAAGCTTTATATCACCCATTACATAATGGTTACTTTCTCTACTTTTTCGTCTTTGAAAGGTGCTTGTAGGATTTTTAAAAATTCATGGCTTTCCTTAGTGAGTGCTGACTTACATTGTCAATGGATTCAATGTTTTTTAAAAAATTATTTATGTTTTAAGTTGACAAAAAATATATTAATGGTGTACAATACGATGTTTTGATATGTATATGTTGTGAGATGACTATATCAAGCTAATTAACATATACTTTACCTCACATACTTATTTTATTTTATTTTTTTTTTTTGTGGTGAGGACACTTAAAATCTCTCTTAGTAGGCTGGGTGCGGTGGCTCATACCTGTGATCCTAGCTCTCTGGGAGGCCAAGGCAGGAGGATTTCTTGAGCTCAGGAGTTGGAGACCAGCCTGAGCAAGAGCGAGACCCCATCTCTACTAAAAATAGAAAAAATTAGCAGGCGTGGTGGTGTGCACCTGTAGTCCCAGCTACTCTGAAGGGAGGATCACTTGAGCCCAGGAGTTTGAGGTTACAGTGAGCTACGATGATGCCACTGTACTCTACCCAAGGCAACGGAGTGAGACTCTGTCTCAAAAAAAAAAAGAAGAAAAATTCTCTTAGTAAATTTCAAGTATACGATACATTATTATTTATCATTGTTACCATGTTGTGCAGTAGATCTCTTGAACTTACTCCTCCTGTGTAACTAAAACTTTGTATTCTTTGACCAACATCTCTTCACCCTGCCTCCCAGTCCTTGGTAATCACAATTCTATTCTATGCTTTTATGAGTTCAATTTTTTTAGATTCCACATGTAAGTGAGATCATGCAGTATTTGTCTCCCTGTGCCTAGCTTATTTCATTTAGCATAAAGTTGATTGGCCACTGAGGCAGGGGGAGAACTGTCAGCCCAGCTCTCCATCGGCCCCATCAAACTTCCCCCTGTCTGTGCCTTTGTGGTTTCCCTTTCCAACATTGGCTTCCTGTTTATCCCCACATGCCTTCTGAGGTTCATCCAACATTGTTTTCCGAAGGATACACACAAACAGGATTATTCTAAGGGCTGAATGCACAGGGAATGTTGGGGAGATGCAGATGGAGGTGGTATCATATTCTACTAGGTTACATCACCAGCAGAACAATTGGAAAGAATTCTGGGACCCTGAAGACACCTGTCAGTAAACCATTATTAAATGTTGAGGATAGCTAATACTTTAATTAGTCCATCTGTCAGGAACACATCTGAGAATTTCTTAATTGTTTTTGTCCTGTGAACCCCTTTGGCAGTCTAGTGAAACCTATCAATTACTTTTCAAAACAATGTTTTAAAATATATAAAATATATAGGATTACCAAGGGAAGCTTTTATACTGAAATATGGTTAGCAAAGTTTAAAAAAAACAATTTCATAATCTAGTAATTTTACATTAAATAACAAGATTTGGTGGCAGTTCTAATAACTCCCTAATTTCAAAGCTGTGAAGAGCGTGAATAATATTTCAATATGCCTACTCACAACTGTCTTATCATGTGAAAAATGGCTTTGATTTCTGTTGGTGACAAAGTCACAGGTACTAGGAATTTACTGTGGTTCATTGACTACATTCTTAATTGAAGAAAATGTTCAATTTCAGTCTGGAGGTGGTGGTGTGAGGGTTGTACAACAATGTGTATTTAATGCCACTGAATTGAACACTTAAAATGGTTAAAATTCTGCATTTTATGTTACATATATTTTACTACAATAAAAAAAATCCAGAAAATAATTGAGTAGAGGTTAGTGAGAATAAAGATGTAATATTTTTCCAGTCTAAGTTTACAATCCCCCCAAATTCTATCAGTAGACCCAGATAAGAGTCCTTGGCTGGAAATTGTGCTTTAAAGATCCTCATATTCCACTGATTCAGTTCTCCTATGTCCCACATATGACTCTACCCTAAGGAAAAATAAATGGATGGGAATCATTCCTAATCCCATCAACCTGGTCTAATTACTATTAAGACAGAAGGTGTTTCCATATGATTGTATATTTTACATCATGAGGATTATATAAGCAATTTTCTGCCCTAATTTTTTCATTTAACATGGTAGCATAAGGGCTTCCCATGTTATTAAACATCATTCAGCTAGCTATGCCATATTCCATTGTATATGCAAATCATTATTCTCCTACTCATGACCCGATTTTTAACCATTTAGGTTCTTGCCATATTTTTTCACACTCTGCATGTTACCAACTTGCCAGAAAGTAGGCCCCTAACCCTCCCATCAGCATAGAATGAAACCATCTGTCTAACATCAAGGAGGTTACTTTTCAAACTCTCTGCACCAAGACTTATGTCTCTGAAGAAATATAAACTTTGGACCCCAAAGCCATTTTAGCATAGAATGGACAACAGTGCTCAGTATTAGTGGTTACAAGTGATTTGTTTCCTATGACTGCAAATGTGGAGATGGAAGAGTGATTTACAATGCTCCCAATGAGCCTTTCTGTGATTCACAATGAAGAAGAGATGGAGTGAGGCTGGCTCACACCCTTCATTACAATTACAGAAGAGCCAGGCTAGCCAGAGTGGAATTTGAATGGCTGAATAGCATGGTATTAAGGAGTGGTTCCTCTGTGCTCCCAGCAGGAGGGAAACCCACTACTCAGCTGCTCTTGCCTCTATACTCCCCCTTGCACTAGACACTCCGTGGTGAGATGTGATTCTCCTTGCATCACTTTTCTTTTTCTTTTTTTTAAATGAAGATTTTCCAAACATAGAAAAGTAGAGAAAACAGTATCATGAATCTCCATGTTCCTTGTATCCACAATGATGAACACATGGGCAATCTTGTTTCCTCCACATTGTTAGCCATTTGTCCTCTCAAAGTATTTTGAAGAGAATTCCAAACATTATTTGATTTCATTTACAAATATTTCAATTTGTGTTTCTATTTTTTTTCTTTTCCTTTTTTTCAGAGACAGGGTCTTGCTCTTGCTCAGGCTGGTCTTGAACTCCAGGGCTCAAGAAATCCTCCCGCTTCAGCCTCCCAGAGTGCTAAGATTACAGGCATGAGCCACCATGCCGGGCCTAATTTGTGTTTCTAAAAGAGAACTTAAAAAAATAACTGCAATCCCATTATCACACTTAAAATTTAAAAATTCCTTAATATTATCAAATAGCCTTGACTAATCTTGGTCTTCACTGATTTAGCCTCTGTAGATGGTGTTCTACATTATCAAGGTCTCTAGCTATTGAGTCCAGGTAGAGGGGCATAGTCACAGCTCAAGTCCATTCAAGGCTGTTATCTAGATCTGAGGTTTGGATATGTGCTGGCAGTTTCCTTCTACCTTCTTGTTGTTACCCTCAGGCTCCAGTCTAGAGGCTGAGTAAGCCTATAAGGTAGTCTGAGCTGTTGGAGTCTGTCTTGAAGGACCTCTACCTTCTGCTGCTGCCATATTGTCTTGATGTAGGCTGATCTAGAATCACCTGGTTCTAGGCTGCCACCATAGGCATTGTTGCCTTTATATCAGTTAGGATTAGGTTTAACTGTGTGCAACAGGAAGCAGCTTCCAAAACCAATGATTTACATAAGTAAGAGTTGGTGTTTCTTTTTTGTAAAGCCCCCAAATAGGCACTCTAAGGTGGAAGAAACTAGCTCCCAAATTATTAATTTAACTATTTAATTATAAATTATCCTTATGGGGAGCCTTGGGAGCTTGTTCTTAAGTATGGAATGCCTTTTAAATCGGTTCGTCTGTAACCCGGCGGTTGCCTGTATTTTGAAAGTTTATAACAGAGACAACAGGTCTAGATAATTTTACAGACAAATTGTACAGAATATTTAAGTTACAGATCATTTCCATAATGAACAAACTCTAGGGGATGAAACCTGCGGGAGTGCTGCTCAAATCACTTTAGGAAGCTGACATTGCCCGGCTCTCAGGACCAGACGAGGCCAGCAAGTAAAAGGATAATTACATCACATTTATGAAAACTGTTGTGGGAATCATAAACCAAATATTAAGCAACCGAATACAGCAATGTATAAAAGAGATAATATATCATGACCAATATCATATATTATCTGAACAGAGCAAATTTGGTTTAATGTTAGAAAATCTACTTATGTAATTTACTATCATTGAGAGATGAAAGGAGAACAAAGCATTGAAGTATCTTAATAGTGCAGAAAAAACATTCCAAAGAATTCAACATCCATTTATGTTTAAAATAAAAAACCTAACAACTTCATAAACTAGAAGTAGAAGGGAAATTCCTTAACCTTATGAAGAGAATCTATAAAACATTAAACAACTTGGTTGGTTACCAGTGAAACTTTAAAAAGCAATCTATGTAAAATCAGGGAAAAGACAAGGCTGTCTACCACCATCATTTCCACTCAACACTGTTGTACAGGTGCTAGTTTACACAAAGACAAGGAAAAGAAATAGAAATTATAAGGATTGGAAATGAAAAAAGAATCTCATTATTCGCAAATTAATGGGTGTTGGTTGGAATATTACTTCCAAATACTCACTCCCTCCCTGTAATAGGATTATACACCCCCACCCATTTTTAGATGCACTACCCATGAGTCCCCCAGGGAGGGTGTAAGTGCCCTCCTCCCTGACTTTGGGCTTGGCCTTGTCACATGCTTTGGCCAATGGGGTGTGTTAATGTGATTGTGCACGATTGACCTGGCTTGCTTTTGCTCCTGCCCTTGGCCATGAGAGCAGCATGTCTTCAATAGTGACCACTGTTGCAGAGTGAGAAAGGCATGTAGAAGCCAGATGAGCCCAACAAAACCCACAAAAACTATAGTCTGCCACAGCTTTAATCTAATGCAAGCAAAAAATATTTTTCATGAACTATTGGGCAAAAACTTATTGATAAAGACATTGGTTATATGAATGTCTCAAAGAAAACCCAAAAGAAGCTATGGATTAATCATTAAAATTAATAAGAGCTTAGTAGTGTTCAAAATCTCTTTTCTATTCATATTTCTAATTTCTAGCATCAAACTGTTCAAAATGTAATTTTAAAATGCTATTTGCAATATAGTACCATTAAAAATTTAAGTTAGCTAGAAAAAAGTTTTTAGATATATATAAAACCTTTATGGAGAAAATTACAAATCCTTATTGAAAGACATTTTAAAAGACCTAAATAAATGTAGATAACCATATTTATATTGAGGAAATATTGAGGAAAACTCAATATTATATAAATGTTAATTCTTCCCAAATTTATCTATAGATTCAAAGCAATTTCAATCAAAAGACCAACATTTTTTTTCATAGAATTTGACAAATTTCCGAAAATTTATATAGAAAAACAAATAGCCAAGAATAAGACAATCATAAAGATATGCTGGTGACAGCCACATCTGTTTCTAATTCTCATTTGAGCTTGAGACTTATCTTCAGTTGCCTGCTAGTCTTTGCACAATATAATGTACACTGAAGATTGTTTTATTTATACAGAAAACATTTATATAAATATCTCAAACTCAACGTGACTTAAAATGAAGTCACCGTGGCTATTTCAAGGCAGCTTCTTCTGTTCCTTTGAGCTGCTGAATGGCCCTACCATCTTCCCAGACACCATGGCTAGACATTTGGGAATCGTCTAATGCTCTTGCCTTTTGCCTCCTAAATATCTACCCAGTCATACAACCTCTCTCCACTGCCACTGCCATTGCCTTAGCTCTGGCCTTTGCCCTCATTCGTTCAGAGAATTGAAATGACCTAAATACTCTGTCTCCTTTCTTCCTTTCCCAAACCATCTTCCACAGAATGAGCTTTCGTAATTAGATCATATCAACCCCTGATTAAAACCCATCATCTTCAGGATAAAATCCAAACTCCTTTAAGACTTGGCCTGTATCCTCTGCCCATCTCTCATCATGATTCCATGTGCATCTTTTGCCCCAATAGAGTAGTTTCCTTGCAGTTCTTCAAGCATGCTAAGCTGTTTCTCTGCTCTTCTACCTGGAATATCCTTCCTTCTCCTCTCCCTGCTACTTGATTAACTCCTACATATACTCCAAGACCCAGCTTAAGTGCCATTTTCCTGATAGAACCTTCTCTGATCCCACCCTATCTCATGTGTGTAAAGTTGTCTTCCTCCAGCATTTATTGTCATATTGATTTTCTAGTCTATTCCTCCATAAGATTATGAATCTGTTTAGAATACAGACTGTATCTTGTTTGTACTTGACTATTTATGTCTTAGGTGATTATAAATATTTGTCAACTCTCTGTGCTTCTCATAAAATGTCAACTCTGACATAATTAGGGAATCCCTGTGTATGTGTGTAAGGAGTTCTTGAAAGCCATTTTCATTGCAAAAAGTTGCTCATGAGGCTATGTAATTTTTGATGAAGTTTGCTGGATTTGTTCAAGAATGTAGCCCCTGTTAGCATGGCTTAAAAGGCACATCTAATCTGCTGAATTTTATTTTTATTTCAGTTAAAAAATCTGGATCCGTTTTTACTGTTTGATGAATTTAAAGGAGGTAGACCAGGCGGATTTCCTGATCACCCACATCGAGGTTTTGAAACAGTAAGTACAATAATTTGACTATAGAAGTATGTGTTTTAAAAGTTGCTCTCATTTCTAGTAGAAAATTCAATTTTAAAAGCAATGAATAAAAGGCTAAAATTAAATTATAATTTGCTGACTTCCTACTATAGAATTGCAATTTCTATACTCAAATTTAAATACTTACTGTTTTTAATATTCTTTCAATTTGCACCACTAGAGACATTCCTATTTGAGCAGTTAATAAAGAGCAACAATTGGCTTCTTAAAATACTTTCATAATTAAAATAATTTATTGGCGATAGAAGAAGCTATTTAAGATGTGATTAAAATAATTTTATATAGAAAATCTGTTTCTATACAAGAATTCTCAGAAATATTTACCCAGTCAATTATATAGTATTATAAACCCCAAAGACAATCCAAGAACTATCTGAATGTTTATATTAACTTCTAAAGAATTATAGAATCAAGGGGCCAAAATATAATATACTAAAACTTTAGGATTTTAAGGACATACACATACATTTACAAGTATAATTATAAAATTTACAGATTCTACTGAACACTAATTTTCAGTTTTAGTTAGATACAGAAATAAAGATGTATAATATATTAATAATATTGTGGCACTTTCAATGATTCCCATTCTCCAAACAAACATATATTCTGGGAAAGCTCAGGGATAGTTATTTCCTAGTTACAAGTTTAGCCATCTGCTTGGTGAGAACAAGTTGTATTCTTAGGAAACAGACCAGGGCTTGTTCAAGGCTTAGTGTGTTTGCAAAGCCAATAAGTGAATGAGTAAATATTTACCAAAGGCTGGCGACATGCAGGTGTTGGTGTAGGGTGATCTTTTGTATACTGGGGTGTGTGCTGTGTGTTGGGAAGTGTGGGTAGAAGGCAGAGGGAGGGAGGCTAATGAAGAGTGGAGCATGATCCCTGCTCACCTCCATGTGCAGTCTGGTTAAGGAGGTGAAAGATGGACAGGGAAGGAGTGCACCACTGCATTGTAAAGGTAGAATGAGCCAAGAAGCTTCTGGAAGCAGGATCCAGGATAGTTGGACCCTTCTCCCTTCCTCAGTTAGCCATTCGCCTTCCAGTTCCCTTCTCTGCTAACACATTGAAGGTGCCGTGCCTTGCTTTACAGCAGTAATGGAAGCCATTCCTTTCCCCTACCCTACACTTGTGCTGGATCTTGACCTTGTTCCCAGAATACATCTTTCTGTGTTCTTGCTCAAGGTGCTTCTTGTCCACTCCCTCCCATGGTTCTGGTTACAGTCTTACTAATCCTTCAAGGTCTTTTCAAATATCACTCTCTCTGTCAAGTTTTGCAAATGGTCCTGAGAGGATGTGTTTTCTCCTTCATTTGGTCCCCATAGCATTATATTTTTTACCAGTCTCATGCACACTATGTCTGTATGGTGGCTTTGATCATATTCTGTCTTGCATTAGAGTTGGGAATTGCCTCAACCTCCCCACACACACCCAAGGGGACTGTAAATTGCTTCAACTGAGATCACGCCACACCAATTGAAGATAGTATCTACTGTCTGCATTTAACTGGATAATAAAAAGAGATGGTTCTTGCTGAGGACAATGAATACATTAAATAAAATGAATGATGAAACATACTGCTTTCACTTCCATTATGGAAAGTGCCTTCTAGGGGGACTGTTTTATAGATTGTAAGGTGCTCAACTTTAAACAACTCTGTAAAGGAGTTCAGTTGTAGAATATTGGTGTTTGGCTTTCTTTTTTTGTAAGAATTTTCCTTAAAACTGTAGCTGTAATTATTTGTGGATTCTGTATTCACGAATTCACCTACTTGCCAAAATGTATTTATAACCCCCAAATCAATACTTGTGGTGCTTTCATGGTAATTCACGGACACGTGCAGAGTGGTAAAAAGTTTGAGTCGCTCAATGTGCATGTTCCCAGCTGAGGTTGAACAAGGAGATGCTCTGCTTTCTTGTTTCAGTTCTCATAATGTAGGCAAGTGTCCTTTTCAAAGCCTATTTAGTGCCACATGTTCCATATTTTTGTGCTTTTTGTTGGTGATTTCACTGTTTAAAATGGCTCCCAGGCATAGTACAGCGGTGCTGTGTAGTGTTCCTAAGCGCAAGCAGGCTATGGTGTGCCTTATGGAGAAAATATGTGTATTAGATAAACTTTATTCAGGTATGAGTTGTAGTGCTGCTGGCAGAGTTCAATGTTAATCACTAATATATACTAAATAAGATGTCTTTAAACAGAAACACACATAATACAAGGTCATGTATTGATTGGTTGAAAAAATCATGACCAGAGGCTTGAAGGAACCCAATCCTGTATTTCTCCTAAGAGCAATGGTTTAGTAATTGCTAATTTGATGATCATGGCAAATTTATAGTGCATAGCTATCTCAAATGATGAGACTCGACTGTATCAGTTTTCCCCAGGAGTGTATGTAAGCCAGACACTTAACTGTCTCTTAATAATGTGAACTTTAAAAGTCTGAAATTTAAAGCCAGGTCCACTTGTAGTCTCTCATCACCTCCTCTCTGGAAATTTTCTTTTCTTTTTTTTTTTTTTTGAGACAGAGTCTCACTCTGTTGCCCAGGCTAGAGTGAGTGCCGTGGCGTCAGCCTAGCTCACAGCAACCTCAAACTCCTGAGCTCAGGCGATCCTCCTGTCTCAGCCTCCCGAGTAGCTGGGACTACAGGCATGCACCACCATGCCCGGCTAATTTTTTCTATATGTATTTTTTAGCTGTCCATATAATGTCTTTCTATTTTTAGTAGAGATGGGGTCTCGCTCTTGCTCAGGCTGGTCTCGAACTCCTGAGCTCAGAACGATCTGCCCACCTCGGCCTCCCAGAGTGCTAGGATTACAGGCGTGAGCCACCGCGCCCGGCCGAAATTTTCTAAATTATACAGGCTTGTTGTAAATTTTGAAAATACTGACTATATAAAGAACAAAGTTACGATCACCAGTGATGTTATTTTACCATTCAGAAATAGCTGTTATTATTTTGATGTATTTTCTTCTAGTACTTTTTTCCTGGTATCATATTTATGTTTTGTGGCTTCTTTTTAACTTAACATTATACTCTTAGCACTTTTCAATATTCTTCAAAAATTAATTTTTAATGGCTTCCTTAAGCATTTGCCATGATGGTTGACCAATTGACATTACCACAGTGATGTATGAAGGTACCTGTTTTCCCTCGACATCACTAACACAATATATTTACTTGGCTTTTCTTATTTTTGCCATTTTGACAAGTGAAAAATAATGCTTTTTGATAGTTTAAATTTACATTTCTCTTATCTGAGTGAGGTTGATTTTCTTTTCATTTTAAAACATCTATTTCATACATATTTATATCCTTGTCTTGTTTTTTCCCTGCTGAGTTGCTTGTGTTATTCTTATTGTTTTGTGGAAGCTTTTTATATATTAAGAGAATCAGACCTTCTCAGTGATAGGAGTTGCATTAGTGTTAAGTGGGATTAGGCTTGTTTTATTAATACATGTCTCCAAAGGTAAACCTTTGGATACAAAGCATAGATACAAACCAATAGAAGGAAGAACTTTCTAACAATTAGTTATGCAAAGATAGAATAGGCTCCCCGAGTCAAAGTGGTTTTCTTAAGCCTGGAGTAATATAAGCATGCACTAAATGTTCACATAATGGTTGTGTTGTCAGGATCAATGTTCTTCACAATAGTCAGTTCTGTGCTGGAGCTTACATTTATTTTTTTAAATAAAAATTAAATTATTATCTACTAACAAATATAAAATATAGCTAATATAATATTTTGAGTGCATGCTTACACTTGTTTAAACTGATAGTGATAGATGATCAAAGAAATGTTGAGAATGTTATTCTTTAAAATTCCCATTATCTCAAGTGTGACCCATGAACCAGCAGAAGTATCACCTGTAATCTCAGGCTCCACCTCAGAGCTACTGAATTGGAATCTGCATTTCAACATCATCAAGTGATTGATATACACATTAAAATTTGAGAAATGCTGGTCTAGATGACCTTCCAAACCAGCAATATTATGATTCTGTGAGATAAGAGTGAGAACCTGATTTTACTAAGGTTAATGGCTAATCTTTTTTTTTTTTTTTAACTTAATGCTTAGGTTTGGGTAGCTATATATTTTCTGTTAAAAACTTGCCTATAAATTGAGGAAGAAGGCATACCCTGGAGAAGGAAGCACAGCTGGTGATCACAAGACAAAGAGAGAAATGCATTCAATATTTCCTGCCAGGAGCTTGGACTCTGGGGAGGATTGTTTTCAAAAGGGCTGAGTGGTAAAGGGTGAAATAATTTTGCAGTTGCCCTATTTCTGATCAGGCTTGATAATGTGATTTGTTTAGGGTGAGTATAAATGATCAGAAACAAAGAATGATCTGAAAAATAGGCAAGCCTTGCCAAAGTTTAGCTTGAAAGAAAGAGAGGTACTTATATAATAGTTTATACACCTTTGATGAACCTTTCACCTACCCTGAGAAGAAACATGTTTTGTGCCTTTCAAAATCACCCTTAAATGATTAAAAGCCTCGGGACTTTTCAGGTTTTAGCACTGAAAGTCTCGTGTGGAACACCTCAGTCCTGAGCAAACTGGAATGGTTGGTCACCACTGCTTAATGAAATTTAAGAACTGTTAGGAAGGACCCATCCTTCCTGCTTTGCAGGGACATTTTAGGATAGTCTTGTCCATTATGTTCTCAATTAGTCTGAGAAGTGTTTTTAAAAGTTTTTCACTACAAGCCTCAGCAAGTTCTTTGCTTTTGTTCAGGAGAACAAAACCTCCCTGTTTCCAAGGGCGTATCCATCAGAAAAACCACACTTGTATTTACTGGTTGGTAGCAGGCAGCGTTTGCATGCAATGCCTGAACAATCCCAGAGAGGAAGGGAAAGGTCCTGGTGATTCACACCTAAAACTAAAACTTGTGACCGGATTCAAACCTCCCGTTTCCCACACAGCCCTTTTTTCTAGCTTGCTGTGCACCGCTTTCAAAAGCAAACCATGCCATCAGGGCTGAATTGAGGCTGGGGAAAAAAAGAGACTTGATTAAATGCAACAACCATTTTGGAAAACTAGGAAAGAATACTTTCTCAATATCATAAAGACTCTATTGTTCAGTGAGCATCTTATGTCATATTAGCCATCTTCCTATTAATATGAAAAAGAAGGCAAGACTGTCTACGAGCACCATCACAATTTAATATGGTTCTGGAATCTTTGAAGCTATTACTAAATAAGAGTTATAGCTTTTGTAAAGGAAGAGGAAAATTATTTACTAGTAGGTAATATGATAATAAAAGAAAGCCCCACAGTGGCCGAATCTGGCTTTGGTTGGTGACTCGACCGGGGGAGTGAGGAGGGCTTGGGACTTGTCCTGAAGTTGTGATTACAGGGCAGCATGTGAATCTTAGCATATATGTTGATTTGGCGTGATTTGGGGTGAAGGTAACAGATTATAGGAAGGAAGCTAAAGCCACCTCCACCCCTAAGACATCCCTTGGCACCAACATACTAAGAATGTAAGCCAAAACCTCTTAGTTAATGGCTGGATATAAAATAACTATGTAAAAATCAACTATTTTCCTGCATTAAAGCAATAATCAGATATAATGGGGGAAAACATTCTATTCATAATGGCAATATGAGTCCTATATAACTCCTTACAAAAAAGTTATTCTCCTTTATCCCAGTAATCCTACTTCTATAAATCTAATAATTTCCTGAAAAAAAAAAAACTACCCAAAGTGAGAAGGAAGGCTTATTATAAAAATGTTTATTCTGGTACAATTTTTAAAAATAGAAAAGGAACAAAGCATTCAAAATAATAGTGGAATGATTATATATCTGCAATTATATATAAGGAAGTTATTGTATATCTGAAAGATGGAATTTTATGCAACATTATTTATAAAGACAAACATTGTAAACAATTTAAATATTCATTAATCATGGAGTGTTTAAATTGGAATTTTCAGCCTCCACAACTATTGACATTTTGGGTGGCTAATTCTTTGCTGTAGGGGGCTGTCATGTACGTTGTAGGATGTTAGGCAGCGTCCCTGGCCTCCACCCACTAGATGCCAATTGTATCCCCCTACCCCAGGTTGTGACAATAAAAAAATGTCTCCAGACATTGCCAACTGGGGGTGGGGTAGGGATAAAATCACCCCTGGTTGAGAACCAGTAGTTTAAATACATGTGTCTGATACAATGGCTTACCACACAGCCCTAAAGAAAAATGATACAGCTTGCTATGTTCTAAGATAGGTACATGATATTTGGAAAGTGACAGAGGCAAGAGCAGAATTGTGGCATAGTGTAGGATTTGTATTAAAAGCAAACACTATATATTTATTCTTTTTAATGATTTATTAACAATTTTATTATGGGAAAGATGGACTATTTTAATGAATGGTTACTTCCACAGACTACACTGATGCAAAGAAAATAACATTTAAAAATACATGTTATGGTACCAAAAGAAGATGGTGCTTAGAGACAAAACAAACACATAACAGATGCAAATGTATATTCACAAAGCTTTTAAAAATACTGGTTTTTAGTATATTCATAAGATTGTGCAACCTTCACTATTGATTCCAGAACATTTTCATCACCCCCAAAAGTAAACCCATACCCATTTTCAGTCACTTCCGATTTCCCCTTCGTCCCTTTAGTAACCACACTTACTGTCTCTCTGGATTTGTTTATTCTGAACATTTCATATAACAGGAATCATATGATATTATGGTCTTTTGTGTTTAGATTCCGTTACTTACTTAGGTTCATCCGTGTTGTGTTGTAGCATGTATCAGTACTTCATCCCTTTTTATAGCCGAATAATATTCTATCGTACGGATAGATCACATTTTGTTTATCTATTCATCCATTGGGTTGTTTCCACTCACACCTTTATTCTTGGGAATGCCTGGGTTGTCTCTGAAAAAACACTCAAGAAACTGGTAACGCTACTTCTAGAGAAGGTTACAGGGTGATGAGGAAGAAGGATGGGCAAGATTGTTAATTTCCATTTTAACTCTCTTTTTCTCTGTACCTTTAGAATATTGAACTCTATTTGTTAATTGCTTAAGAAACTGATGTTTTCAAAATTCCTTCTTCACATATCACCCCTTCAGATATTTAAAAGTAAACCCTGCTATCATGGACAGTGAGGGTCCTGATGGTGACTTGCTGTCCAGGAACACTTGCTGAAGTTTCCTACCTGGATTTGTCCTCTCTAGATAAAATGGATCTGGTTTATGTTCTATTCCAGTCAACTGGATAAACTATATACGCCATAAACTGGATAATAATATGTGCCAGTGTTGTAGTGGGAAGGGTGATCTGTGCACCATTAGAGGGTTCCACCAAATTTAAAAGAGTGCCTCAAATCAAAAGGATAACTTTCTCCTCCACAGCATATTTTCTAGGCAAAAGGAAATTAAAACAGTGAGCGCACACCTGTATTTAGAACTGGAGGCAGAGGACTTTGAGTTTGCACGAAAGTTAGAAAATGATTAAGGAGGAATGAGAGAGGTCCAGTTGCAGAAGTTTCACGTTCTGAGGGAGAAGCTATCTCTTCTAACAGAAAGGCCTGGGAGGGTTTCAGGGAAAATTTGGCCATTTAATAGGGCCGTAAGGAATAAGTGAGATTTGGCTCTGGACAGTGGAGGTAAAGGAGAAGGGCATGGTATGGCGATACGGTAGAAACAGTGAGTGGTCTAGTCGGACTTAAACATTGGATGTGTAAGGGTGGAAATGGGGGATGTGATGGGATCTAAAGCTGTACGTTGGGCCATTATCGGGGAAGGCCTTCAAAGTCCAAGCTTAATCACTAGTTATGGACAAATGACTAATAGTTGACATCCTGAAACTCTCAAGTTAACACAATTGTGTTAAAGTAGAACCATCTTTAGCCTAGAAGTTGGGCTTTTTGTAGAGTACCATGTTAATGGTTCTCAGATGGGGGTGATTTTGCCCAGCTGGGTAGCTTGGCAATTTCTGTAGTCATTGCTGGTTGTCACAACTGAGGGGTGCTACTGCCATCTAGTGGGGAGAGGCCAGGGATGCTGCTCAACATCTTAGTTCACAGAACAGTTCCCATAGGAAAGACTTAAACCCTGTTCTGTGTCAACAAGCATTGGTCATATGAGGGAAAGTAGCAGTTTAACTGAAATATTCTTTGAAAGTAGTCCAGATAAATTCCCAACACATTTCCCCATCCACCCCACATTACAATTATAAACAAAAACCATTCATGTCTTAGAGGCTGCATTCCTAGAGTTCTTAAGTAGAAAAATCTGCAGGGGGTGGGGGGGATGTAATAAAGACTATAAGCCAGTCATTAAAACATTATTTTATGTCACCACATATAAGATAATGCTTTTCAAGTGAGACTAAAAATAAGTCCAAAATAAATTAACATAGATCATCACATAATAAAAAGCTTCAGGCAAATCTTCAGCACTATTAGCAAAGCCACTTCAAAGTTATCCAATCAATAGACTTTTATTTTATTGTATTTTATTTTTTTATTTCAGCGTATTACGGAGGTACAAATGTTTAGGTTACATATATTGCCTTTGCCCTGCCTGAGTCAGAGCTTCAAGCGTGTTCATCCCCCAGATGGTGCACACCGCACCCATTAGGTGTGAATTTACCCATCCCCTCCTCCCCCCTCCCACCTGCCCAGCACTCGATGAATGTTACTTCTATGTGTGCAGATGAGTGTTGATCAATAGACTTTAAAAATGAAAGGCCTGACCACACAGGATTAAGCCCAAAGGAAATTTTCCATGTAACAATATTAACTCCCATTTTATGAGAAGGTTCATATATTTATGTATTACCTCTAAGCCTCACAACGACCTTGAAAAGTAGGAATTGTTATCTCCCCATTTTACAGATGAGGAAACTGAGGTTCAGAGAGGTGGTGACTTGCTGAGTTCGTATAGCCCATACAGAGCAGGATTCGGTGGGCCCATCTGATCCCAGACCCACACTGTCTACTTTTCTATGCTATCACTCCTTCTGGAACAAAGTTCCCTTTCTCTACATCTGATATTTTCTCCATACATTGACACATTCAGATGATTAAAAAATTGTTAATACTATTAGAAATGAGATTGCACGGGTGACCTAGATCACATAACTGTGAACATCCCATACACCTGCTACTCACTTACTGTGGGACCTGATGCTTTCATGGTCCAGGGATCCAGATTTTCCTACCTGTAAGTACAACATAATGCTCTCACTTGTCCTCTAAACTTCCAGTGTGATGAGGAAATTGATTAGATTGGTTGTACCTAGCTATTTAAGGACAATCATTTAACTTCTTAAAACTGCAAGGAGACTGTTCATGATCTAGTAATAACATGATTAACAAATTCATACTTTAATTGCTTATGACATTTTATTACAGTCTAAAACTTTTTGCCTCCTTCTGTATACCCTTTTCCCCCACCCCACCCCAGCTTTGCCCCAAAATTTCATTCTTTTAAGGCTCACCTGGGAGGATGCCTCCTCCATGAATCACTCCCTCATTCCTCCAGATTCTTTATCAGAATCGATCTTTCTTCTGTGTTTCCACCGGAGCTACTTGTACTTCTCTGTAGCTTTCACTTCTCTTGTCTGCATATTTTAGTAGTTTATGCCCTGCTAGAGTGGCAGCTCTTTGCAGGTAGGGAAGGAATGGTCACTGTGTTCCTTCTGGATGATTCCTAACTTCCTGTGTGTGAGTTTGTGATGACATTTTCTCCCGTGTGGGCCAAAATGAAAGAAAGTGGCGGGATGGGAAGAGAGCACGAGTGTGCGCAAAGTAGTGGGTCTTTCCAAGAGATAAATTTGTTTTATTTAAAAGATTGTTCTTTATTTCTTCCTTTTCTGGTTGTTAAAATGGCCTTTCCTTTATGAAATGATGACCATAATAGATGATTTTTCCCTTACACAATTTGAATTTAAAAGTTGGCACCCCCCACACCATTGAGGAGCATTCTGTAAAATACTTTACCAGTACTCTTCAAAATTATCTAGTTCATGAAAAACAAGGAAAGAGTGAGAAACTGTCACAGATGGAAGAAACCAAGCGGACAGGATGACAAGGATCCTGAAGCAAGAAAAGGACATTAATAGGAAAACTGGCAAAAACCACATAAGTTATATACTTTAGTTAATAGTGATGTATCAATGTTGGGTTCTTAGTGTTGACAAATGTACTGAGGTTATGTATTAATAATATGTCAATGGCAGGAGAAGCTGGGTGAAGGGTACACTGGAACTCTGTATGATCTTTATAACTTTTCATAAATCTAAAATTATTCTGAAATTAAAATTTTATCAAGACAAAAGGGAGACAAAAATTGGCATCCCTATCTAAGACCCCTTTATTATAAAATGTTTTATTACTTCTTGAAGTCTAAAATCCTGGGAACTGTGGCCCAATAACATCAAGTACAATGAACATTAAAAGTTTGAGAAATTAAATCTCTATAGTGAATTGAATCAGGGAATCATAATGGTGTACCCATAAAAAGGTGAAATTTTAACAAAATATTAAAACAAAAGGAAAATTGACATGAGTCCCTCAAAGCTACCCCTCTGTAAGGGCCCTGTGAGCCTTGAACCTGCCCAGGACCATGTGTGCAAAGGAGCCTTTTCAGGCACATCATTCTTAAGCATCTGCCTTGACAATTTTTACATGGAGACTGTGCTGAGCAGAATAACTTACCCCTGTGCTGCAGTGTAGCTGATCCCTTAATGACTAGCTGCCACACAGTCTTTAAGCAGAGACACCATGTGTGTGCTACAAGACATATTTAGTAATCAGTGGATCTGTTGGCAAGACACGTACCTGGTTTGGTGAGGTCTGATTGTAGAAAAATAGTGAGTACACATCATTTGGGTCAGCAGAGGGCTCTCTTAAGCAACAATAGTTCTAACAACCTACTTTCTTTCCTAGGTGCAGATAGAACACTTTCGTTTGTGGAAATTTGGGGAGTCATAGAAGTTGGCAAACCATTCATTCCCTACAGGTCCCTTCACTATAACATAGAAAATAAAACAGTGGAAGCGAATACCTTGAGCACAGTTTTACCGGATGTAGGTACCAGTTAAGAAGTTGGGCTCCTGATTACACTGGGACCGAGGGGGAATTTGTCTGAAGAGATTCCCCAAAAGGTTGAATCCTGATCTGGGTTTGAAGAAGAATGGGACTTTTCTGGCCCCAAGGCTCCAGAAGCAGTCAGAAGGTTCTAAGGGAGTCTGTAATTCAGTTCACCTGAGTAGTTAGGTTGGGGAATATGATCATCACAGAACCTTGATGTGCATGTCAGAAATTTTAATCAGAGTGAAAGGAAAGTGAGTAGGTTTGGGAGACTTTTGAGAAGGGGAACAACATAAAAAATAAGAGGAAAATAAGTCACTTATTCTTTTCTTTGTAGTGAGACATTGTTGGGTAGAACTCTTGAACATCCATACCAAAGAAAGACCCCATGACACCCTCATCTTGGGACTGTGAAGCCGGATCAGTCCATCAATTCTCTTCCCATGGCCGGGAATCTGGAAGCCTATTTTCAGATTTGCATACAATAGCACTGGAACCCTGAGATAACAATAGCACTGGGACCCTGAGATAGCCAAGCCAGTTCGCCTGAAGCCCTGGAAGCTGGCAAAGTCCTCCTGTTACCCATGTGAAACCCCTGCAGTACTGGCTGCTATTGCAACTCCCATTAGATCTCTCCTCTGAGGCAAGCACTGTGCACACAACACATCTGCCAATATGGCATCGGCATTTGTAAGGCAGTAAGGGAGGGTGAAGATAGTTTTATTCTCAGAGACAGAAAATGCTGTTATCGGCTGGGCGAGGTGGCTCACGCCTGTAATCCTAGCACTCTGGGAGGCCGAGGCGGGAGGATCGCTCAAGGTTAGGAGTTCGAGACCAGCCTGAGCAGGAGCGAGACCCGTCTCAACTAAAAAATGGAAAGAAATTATCTGAACAATTAAAAAATATATATAAAAAATTAGCTGGGCATGGTGGCACGTGCCTGTAGTCCCAGCTACTCGGGACACTGAGGCAGAAGGATCACTTGAGCCTAGGAGTTTGAGGTTGCTGTGAGCTAGGCTGACGCCACAGCACTCTAGCCAGGGCAAAAAGAGCGAGACTCTGTCTCCAAAAAAAAAAAAGAAAGAAAATGCTGTTATTAACAGTGTAAACTTAATCCCACTAAGCCATGATATTTTTATCAATAATATGTAGGTAAATAATATATTCCCAGGATCACATGCTTTGTAAATGCTGAAATGCTATACAAATACAAGATGCTATTCATTCATTCATTCAACACATCTTTAGTGCCAGCTGTATACTAGGCATTGTTGTAGATGAGTAAAAGAAACAAGTCCCTGCCTTCGAGGGGGGTTACATTCTCTTAGTGAAGACAGACAGTAAATGAATAACTAAATAATTATATATATAGTATCCCATAGTGAACTCCTCTGCAGGGTGGTGGCAGGGAAATGTCAAGGCAGGACCTGACAGAGCTTTAAAATACTTGGATTTGCCCGTTGGCCAAATACCTGAACCTTGTTTATCTTTTCCTTTTTGTTAAAATCACCTTTTGGTGCTTGTGAAGGTGTGTATGTGGGGTTGGGATTGGGTGAGTCAATTTAATGGGGTGATTTTTCAAGTTTTCTGCTCAAGTCATTAGAATATTTTCGTAAAATAACATGGGTCCTTAATGGTATGTATTCAAACATAATGTTGTATCCTTGAAGACTAGTTAGCAGCTTCTATTATGCAATATGTTCCATGCCGGCATCTCTTGGCCGTGATCTCACTCATGTTTTTGTTTTGTTTTTCTCTTTTTCCTAACCAGCTAGTAGTAGGAATAAAAACTACCATTTTAGGGCAAGTGGAAATGAAAGGAAAACATAGTTTTCCTTATAATATAAACTTTATATATAACATAAACAGATCTTGCATCTTATTCCCAAACACTGAATGAAGTGCTCACACTCTGCCTTCTACCAGCCTGAAACAACAAACTATGTTATCTCTTGTGTTGATTCTTCAGAATTAATTTATAGTTCTTTTCAGGTATACTTTTCCTAAATTTCACATGGCAGTTGACACTTTTCTTTCATCATTGTTGTGTGTTTGTATCCTTCTCCCCCCAAAACACAAACACATGAAGAAATAAAAACCGACAAGGAAGCACAAGTATTTAGTAAAGCCCTGTGGGATGGACTAGAAGAAGGAAAAGAGGAAGCAGGACCACGAAGCACGTCAAGTGCTTTGAGAAAACACCTGTTTCAGATTACAAATTTCTTACTTAATTAGACACACGCAACTCTTGAGTTTAAACATAACACTCAAAATTCGTCAACCACCCACGGCAATTCTCCAGGTGTTTGTGATTATGTAATGCCCTAAAAAATCATCTGGATTGTGTCAACTCCCAGAAGTACTGCTTCAGCTTTTAAAAAAAATCCTCTCCAGACATTAATTTATATGTAAGTCCCCAGTCTAGCATTTACAGCACTTAGCAAAAATAAATAAATAAATAACATAAATAAAATAGAAGATTATAGTAAATAAAAGGTAGGTGGCTTCCTTGGTTTCTGATTTTTCTCCCCAAAGGCTGAAAGTATGCTTTTTGCTTTAAGTAGTAAAAGGTAGTCATTATGCATTCAGTAAAACTTCATTGAGCAGACTTCTCTAATTCAGACTTTATAGTATATAGAATGGAAGAAATGAGGTTTATTCTTGTATTACCTGGGAAAAGAGGATGTCCACACTGCAAAGGTAGAGGAAAAAAGGGGATAACAATCTTCTCCATCTTTTAAAAAACAGTGTTGAAATTGCTACCTAAAATCAAATTTGACAAAAACACCGTCTCTTGGTGTTCTCTTAAATTTTCATCCTGAAATGAGTCATGCTCACCACAATTTACTTTTTCAAGTTGCCTGACATTTTTAGATGGTTAGCAACTCAAAAGCCCTTAGGCTTGGATAATTGAAAAATATTTGGGGATGGAAAAGCATATGATTTGAAAGAGATTTCTTTGAGAACCCAAAGGGGAACTTCAGCCCAAACAGAATGGAATTGCCTTTCTTATGCAATTATTTTAATTAAAAATGCATGTGTAGCAGGACAAGAAAAATGATTCTAGACACCAGTCCTTATAGTTTGGCTGGTTGTTTAAAAGTTGGAAGCTTTTAATTTTTCCCCTTAAATATTTAAGCTTTTTATTGGATCCTAAGTGCTTTGTTCCTATTCTGACGTGAGTGCCTGCTGTAGAAATTACAGGTCTGTTCCACCCAGTAACACATGTTATAATTGGAGCTACATTGTCCTCACATGTAGTATGGAGCTATTCTGATTCTTAGTGTTTCCCCTCACGTCTCACTGCCCCATTCACCTAAGCAGGGAACAGATATTCACCAGTGTCTATGTAGAATAAAGCATATCATTTATTTTCATCCACTGATTAGCAGCAGCATCTTAATTTTTTCCAAAATAAAAAAGTCATTTCAATTATAAGAAAGCAAATTACTGATTGCAGAAAATTCAAACTATCAGAGAAATGGAAAGAAGATAATAAAACACACCTGCAATTCTGCCATCTGGAGATGACCACTGTTGACATTTTGATGTGTGTTCATGTGGGCACCTCCATGCATACTAACACGACTGGATACAAATTTATTTAAATGAGCCTATTTAAATGCATTGTTTCATTTGACTCCTTTAAATAGATTTGCTGTTCTTTAACCTGCTTTTTCAATTAAATAATATTTCATTATCCTGTGTCAATAAATAAAGATCTACATCACTTTTTAACAGTTGCACAGTATTCTCTTACATGGCTCTACTATAATTTAGTTAAAAGTTCCTTATTAACCCATCATCTAGATTGTCCCTGTCTTATACTATTATAATAAACATTGCAAAGAATAGATTTGTGCAGACATTTTGTATTTTTTTGCCTCCTTAGATTTAAATCTTAGAAGTGTATTATTTGCATTTAAATCCTCCATCCATTTGGAACACGTTTTTATATATACTGGGGGCTTACTCTCTTTTCTCATAGGGTCAGTTAATTGTTCCAAGGTCATTTATTGGAAAGTGCATCTTTGCCACATTGATTTGAAATTGCTGTTATCATATATTAATTGCCTATACAAATGGGTCTCTTCTATTCCTGTGCCCATGTTGTACTGTCACCATTACCATAGCAGGTTCCCAGCTGGGGGTTTAGACTTCAAACCTAGAACCTCTAATTTCTGTAGCCATCTGCTTGCACCTGCTGGGGTGAAGGTTCTGTACCCAGTGTACCTCAATGACACTGTTCTGCACGATGAAACAGGGAATCCTGTTTTGTACAGTCCTGATTTGTACTGTAGTGAGTGCCCGATAAATATTTGGTTTCAAGAACTGGCATCTGATAAAATTAACTGAAGAAGAGAAGGGTTTATTATTATATAAGGCTACAGTAGAAAACTTCAACAGCGTGATGGTAGCAGGTCTTTTATTGCCTTTAATTTGGGTATTAGAAGGCATAGTAAATAATGGCCTGTTTTCCCAGCCTGAATTCTCAGCCAATTGTGAAGATAAAAGAGTAAGAAAGATAGCAGACAAAAATATACGTTTATTGCTGATCAAGCTGATATTGGAGAAGGTGGCTTATATCTGCAGGCAGGTGGCCTTCTGGATACTGCGCCTGAAAATTAGGTAGATTTAGATCTCACCAGCTATGCTGGACCCCTGCAGACCAACACCATGGGGTGAGACACAGGGGCAAAGAGCAAAGAGGACACTTGCTTTCTATGGGCAGGCTGAATCCCAAGAGAAAGGAGCGGGGGCTCGGCTCTGCAAACTCTATTTCTTCTTTCAAATCTACCAATCCCACTTACTGTCTTTCTTCCCCGTGAGACTATAAGCTCCCTGAAGACAGTTACTGTATCTGTCTTTTCCGCTGTTTTTTTAAATCTCTCAACATGATATTAAGACATTGTAGGACTTCAGTGACTATTTTGTTCACTACATTAATAAATGATTGTTATTGGTGAACTTACCTTCTTAATTTATTATTTTAAAAATACTATATCATAGGTTTTATATCTGTGAATTGATATCTTACGATTATTTCCCAAATACACAAATGTAGAGGGAAGATGATAAATAACCATTGACATTTATAATTTATAAAACAACTTTTTGAATTTTCATATTAGAAAAAGACTAGTTAGCTCTACTTTATATACCTTATGGTAAAGCAAAAACATAGACTACAAAAACAATCTGGCCTTGACATATTTGATGAGTTCTTGTATGGGGGAGGAAATCATTTTGTTTGTGTAAATTTTGTTATCTGATGTATATGCTGAGAACTTTATAAATATTTTCTCTTACTTCTTAGGCATATTATTTTTGTTTTACTTTCTTGAAATATTTTAATATTTTCACTGTTTCTTTTTGTGGTTTTAGGGATTTGTCAGTAAAAGCATTATTTATTTTAAAATGCTGATTTAAATTGTTTTATTTGGTTGAATATATCTGAGTAAAAATTAGGTCTGGCTACATAAATACAAGAGATGTTGGGATTTAATCACAGACTGCATTTTCTGGTTCATTCTTTAATAATGGTCAATAAAATTTTGAAGTGAAATTTTTAAGACTAAAAAGGATAAACACACTAAGCTTTAAAGAATACATTGGGATAGCCAATGTGCAAAAAATTTATCCAATAGTGTAAATGTTAGAACTTGTTGCCCTTAAGCCTGAAGTGGGGAGCCACACGAGGTTTGCAGATAAACATGGTTTTACACACACCTTTTGGAACTGTTTAGGCTGATTGGTATTTCTTATAGGAGTTAACAGATGAATTTCACAAATGTGTACAAAGTGAGCAAAATGGATGGTAGAATACAAATAGATTACACAAAAAGAGCCTGTATTTTGACATATACACATTTAAAGCTCTAAGTGTTAAATTGTATATTTCAAATAACAGTGTTACCATGTCCCTGAGGCAATTTAAAATTCTTGCTATGTATTTGGTATCTTTTTAATCTTTGTTTGCTAGAGTAATCACAATAGCCTTAAAATGAGAATTTTAGAGTTGCTTGATTTTTCCTTTTAGTAGAATCATGAAATAAGGGATCAATTTTCTTCTGCTTTTAAGACTTGGTGCACATCTCATTCTACCAAGAGGTACTGTGATTGCAAAACATCCTGGGAAAGTGTTTCTGTCCACACAGAATGCCTACCATAGCTGACTGCTGATTTTCAAATTCATTTTATCTAGATCCGTGCTATCAGATAGAACTTTATGTGAAAGTGGAAGTAGTTTATAATCTGTGTTATCCAATATGGTAGTCATTAGCCACATGGGGCTTTTGAGCACTCAAAATGTAGTGGGTGCAACTGAGGTGCTAAATTTTTAATTTTCTGTAATTTTAATTCATTTAAATTTAAACAGCCACGCATGGCTAGTGGTTTCTCTACTGGACAGCACAGAATTTCTTTCCACTTTTAGATTTAGTATGGATGCGGCCCTGAGAAAGTTGACTTTAATTTCTGAATTAAATATTTGACATATTTCATAAATATTCATTGAGCACCTAGTGAGTTTGTGTGTCTGGTGCCAGAAATACATTTTGTTTGGATTTCCTGAATCCGCTTTTTTGGGGAAGGTGTGGAGACCTGAGGTATGTCATCCCACACACACCTGTGTAAACAGGGACCCTGCTGTTTTGACAGGGGCTGTCTCTCTTTCACCCTGAGCCACAGGGCCTACCACAGCAGGCCCATCGTTCTGCGGGGCTAGGGGAATAAGTGGGGGGCTCCTTTCACCAGGCTGTGAACTCTGGCATGCTCAGGGCTGCATCTGTTGGGAGGAAGGGGCACCTATTTGGAATTCTCTTGAAAACGTCGTATGGGTTACTATGGCCCTATCACTGAGATTCATTCCCTCAGCCTGCTCTACTGTCTTAACTTGCTCCTAACACTTTCCTCAACAAACCTTCTGTGGGAAAAACAAACAACTCTTCACAGCTACCCAATACATATGTTTTCTTTTTCTTTTTTTCCACCTGTATTGTTTCAATGAATGTGAAACTTAAAGACAGAAAAGCCAAAGGACAATGAAAAATAGGTATAATTGACAAGTAAAAATTGTATATATTCAAGGTGGACAACATGATGTTTTAACATAAGCACACATTGTGGAATCAATTAACATATTAACTAATTAACATATTCTTCACCTCACATTGTTACCTGTGTGTGTGTGTCTGGTGAGAATACTGAAGATTTCCTCTCTCAGCAAGTTTCAAGTATACATTGTTATGAACTTTAGTCACCATACTGAACATTGGGTCTCCAGAACTTATTCATTTTGAACATCTTTTCATATACTTGTTGGCCATTTATATGTCTTCCTTGGAAAAATGTCTATTCAGGTCCTTTGCCCATTTTTTTTAATGTAAAGGCAACCCACAGAATGGGAAAAAATATTTGCAAACTATATTATCCAATCAGAGGTTAATATCCAAAATATACAAGGAAGTCATATAAGTTAATAATAACAACAACAACCCCCCCCAAATAACCCGATTAAAAAATGGGCAAAGGACCTATTTTTTGTTTGTTTTTTTAAAGGTATCTTACCTCCTGGAAGGGGGCAGCATGGCCCATGAAGACTTCTGTGGACACGTTGGTAAAATGAACCCAGGAGACCTGCAGGTATGGCCAAGGACAAGGAATTGCTGGTGGTTTAGTGTTTGAGTGTGCATGCTTGGTCCCAATTCTAGTACACTCACCCTTTCTACCCTCTTTCCATTATGTCCTCGACCTTTCCTTTTCTACAGAGTGTTCCACTCAACCTGGGAACCTGCACAGGTCTCTTATATTCCTCTCACATTTTCCTCAACCCTTCACTTTTTAGTTTCCACCTAGTCTTCTTACATTTCTCAAAAGAGTAACCAAGAGTGACTGTCTCAACTTTCTCATCTTCCATCTTGTCCCCCACTTATTGAATTAGGGTTAGCTTCTCAGCACACCCCTTCCAAACCTTTACTGAAGCTATTCAGGTAATGATCACTTGTGATGTCCCAATCGGCAAATTCAGTGACTGTTTCATTCTCTTCTTTCTAGACTTCTCTGCTGCATTTGAAACAGTTTAATATTTCTCTTCCAACTCATTTGCAGGGTTAGGTGTTTTCACTGAAGACAATGACCCAAACACTTCCACCACTCTAGTTTTGTCTGAGACGTGTTATAACTAAAATCCCCCAAAATGTTTGGGTCATCTTTTCCAGTTTTATAAGTCTTAACTCTATATCAAGTACTTTTCTGGTCTTTTATACACACACACACACACACACACACATATACACACACACACATATACAGTGGAATGATAAGTGCACGTATTTGAATCATGTTATTTCAGTGAACTCATGTTCATTGAATTTAAAGACAGGAAAGCAAAAGGACAAAGAATCATGGTGAAAAGTCAACGTAATCTCTCACTGGAGCACAACGTGAAATGGAGACTGCCTACAAGGGACTCATCATATCTAATGATGACTAGAGGTGTCCTGATCGTGGTAGTTAGTGGTGACTTCTGCCATCCGCACCATCCAGCTGCCTCAGCAGCCATCCATGTGAGGTGCTGGTCAACACTTCTTCTATCATTATAATTTCACGTTTGATTAGGATGATGATTGCATGGTGCCTTTCAGTTTATTCAGCATTTTCATATACATGATCTCTTTGAGATAAGTACTATTTTTATCTCATTTTAAAAACTAGGGAATGGGGATTTAAAGATGTTTTTAAGAAAAGGATGCCCATGGCCTCAGAGCTAATAAATGGGTGGGCCTCCAAATCCAATAGGTAGGCCATTTTAAGAAAGATATTGCCAAACCAGCTTATATCTAAAAAGGATACCAAAGGTATTAAAAATATGAAGAAAACTCTTAATGGAATGGGAAAATGCTTAAAAATTGGAGGATGTCTTTGAAGGACTCCAGTAGCTATCTATCACCAGACAGAAGAAATGCAGCATGAGAGGGTGTTTTTTTTTTGTTTTTTTTTTTTTTGAGACAGAGTCTCACTCTGTTGCCCAGGCTAGAGTGAGTGCCGTGGCGTCAGCCTAGCTCACAGCAACCTCAAACTCCTGAGCTCAAGCGATCCTACTGTCTCAGCCTCCCGAGTAGCTGGGACTACAGGCATGCACCACCATGCCCGGCTAATTTTTTCTATATATATATATTTTTTAGCTGTCCATATAATTTCTTTCTATTTTTAGTAGAGATGGGGTCTCGCTCTTGCTCAGGCTGGTCTCGAACTCCTGAGCTCAAACGATCCGCCCACCTCGGCCTCCCAGAGTGCTAGGATTACAGGCGTGAGCCACCGCGCCCGGCCATGAGAGAGTGTTTAGATCTACCTTATATTGTATTAGAGCAGGGTCAGCACATTTTTTCTCTAGTGGCCAAATAGGCTTTGGTGGCCATGTGTTCTCTGTTGCAAAGCAGCCACAGACAGTACGCTAATGAATGGGCGTGTGTGTGTGCCAGTAAACCTTTACAAAAATAGGTGGCAAGCTGCATTGGGCCCTTAGGCTATAGTTTGCCAACCCCTACATCAGAAGGTTTAACAAACCTTTTCAAATAGAAGAGAGAGGGAGATCTATTTAGACTTAACAAAAGAAAGAAATCTCCAAAATATGCATTGACCTTCTTTCTGATCTTTGAACTAGTAACTGCTCGTTCTTGTCTCAAAGTGTTTTGTTACATGGTGGTGTTGCCCTTGCACTGAATTCTCTTCCCCTTCCCCTGGTCCGTTCTTACTCCTTGTTTGGATCTCAGCCTGAAGGCTGCACCCTCAGGTAAGCTGCCTTGAATGGGGCAGGCTACTTCACGTGCTTACAGAACCCTGTCATTGTTCACAGCACCAAGCACAATCGAAACGGCCATAATTATTTGTGTAATTGTTCGTTTAAGGATTTTTCTCCCCACGAGCACTGTGTGGAAGATGCTGCTGGTAGCCTGCCTCCTAGCCTCTTGGGCCACCTTCGAGTTCAGGCGGTGATGGTCCCCACGTGTGCACACAGCAGCCCATCTCAAGTGCTGCTGCTCTGCCTGAGGGCTTTATCCAGCCCGTGTGCTGGGGATTTAACACTCCTGCGTGAACTCCTGCGCAGTGAGGGCTGGGAATCAGAGTCTCAATACCCTCGCTTCCTCTCTCCTCCATGCAACAATTCTAAAGTGCATCTGCGTGGTTCCCGGTGGCATTGAGCCGCAGGTGTTCACAGATATAACCTGCTCATTCACACTCCTCTTCTGCTTTCTCCCTTGCCTGTCTCACTGTTACCTACTTGCTCACTTGTGCTTTCAGCATCACTTTCCCAATAAACTACCCGCACGTAAGTCCTTGACTCAGGATCTTCTGTGGGAGAACCCAAGCTAAGACAGGCAGGAAACACATGTAACATGATCCATCCCTTCATCCCCAGATTCTGAGATTAGTGTCCGGGAATGGCCCCCAACTATGCTCTTAATAAAGAAATAGGCAAACCCCTGAAGAATATATACAATGCTGGAGGCAATAATCGTTTCTCCAAGTAGTGAGGACTCCATTACCGGAATTGAGTAAGCAGAGAGGCAAGTCAGCCATCTACAGTGTAGTGGATACTGGGGGTCTCCAGTGGTGTATTTAGGCCCACACATGTGTCCTCCAGCTGCTGCGAATACTGGCTGCCGAGGCTCACAGCTGCATCCCTCCCCGGGACCTGCCCTCTGCAGCAGGGAATTGCCTCTCCCAAAGTTGTGCTTTCCACTTGGGAGTGCCCACAGTGAATGGCTTGCTGATGTGGAGGTATAAAAACTTGGCCATCCTGCCTCAAGTTGGGGCAGTTCTGAAGGTTCATCCCAACTCCACTGAGGATTGGCTAAGGCCTGTGTTGTAACTGCATTGCTGGTTGGCTTCTTCCCCTGCCTAATCTTGCTTTTCTGAAATCTGCCTGCAACTCTCCATCTTAAAGCTCAATCTAAGACTCAGGGATATCAAAGAGAGTATTCTTCCATTTGTAGGAATTCCAGTTCTGATGCATTGATTTCAAATGAGGAAGCATAGGAAGCATTTGGAAAACCAGAAAGGGCTCATTGATGTTTGTTATTCCTCTGGATGTCCAGGGACTCTGACAGCAGCACCTGTACAATGCCGTAGTTAGCGACAGTGGTGTAATTGTTCCACCTGCAGACTTGTTGGGAGCATAGTTAGCTTTCCTTCTTGTTGGTTTGGTGTTTGCAGTGGATGACTGCAGGCCGGGGCATCCTGCACGCCGAGATGCCTTGCTCAGAGGAACCAGCTCATGGCCTACAACTGTGGGTTAATTTGAGGAGCTCAGAGAAGATGGTGGAACCCCAGTACCAGGAACTGAAAAATGAAGAGATCCCTAAACCCAGTAAAGATGGTGTGACAGTTGCTGTCATTTCTGGAGAAGCCATGGGAATAAAGGTAAGCCATGCTATGTGTGTCTATGAAACCTGAGGTGGGCAGTGACATAAGGCTGGCCCCTTCTGGGTCATCAATTCTCATTGGTTTTATCATAATTCACATCCCCTGGGTTGGACTTGCTTCATAAGTATCAGAATAAGTGCAACCTAAGGGAACCCAGAAATTTTTGTGCTGCATGAAAACGCATAAAGTTAGGAAAATTATAAGAAAGCAAGCTTATATAAAGAATTTAGTCAAAAAGTGATTTTCAAGATACGTCTTAATATGTGTGCTGATTTAGCCCAATTCCTTTCACTTATAATGCAATTTTATGCTTTTAATTATGGCTCCTTGATACTGCAAGATCATAACTTTTAAAAAAAAATCAAAAAGCAAGGCCAGTGGCACTTCACAAAGAATTATGTAAATTGCTTATGCCCAACTTAGTAAGGGAAACACACTACTACATTACAGAAAGTTTATTTTTAACAATTAACTTGACCATTATTTATTTAACCCATCCACAACATGCCCTATACATTCTTCTGAGACTTTGTACTGTTTAGGTTAAGAGTCCCACCTTTTTGATCAAATAAGATAAACTTAGGCTAAGGATTATGGACATATTTCTGGGAGGAAAGGGGTGTGGCAAGTACTGTGTTAATTGCACACCAGAACTGTTCCTGGAGAGGCTAAGATTCCTCACACCAACCAGTTTGAGGCAATGGTGAGCTGGGTAGTGTGCTCTCTTAGGTGGGGTTTCCTAGAATCAGACCCTGAGATGAGGATTCCTATGTAAGTGATTTTTAAGGAAGTGCTCCTGGGAAAAAGTAAGGAACCAGGACAAGGTAGGGGAGGAAGCCAAGCAAGGGTGCCATCTCAGGCAAAGTCCAGAAGAGAGTGGCTTCTGATCCTGCAGGGGACTGGGGAGGATCAGTATGCTTCGGAGTTGTCCCAACCCACCGTGGGCAAGGGAACTGGGCTTTCATGTTTCCTCACCCACAGTCATTGGTTATGGCCATCAGCTCTGGGGTACAGGCACAGAAATGGTTAAAAGGGATCCGAGAGGATCCGATTGGGGCCTTGACATCAAGTACCACACATGGCACCTGGCATTGAGAGCATTAAGATATTGGGAGCTACTTTGCCATTCTCCCAGTGGTCAACCAGCACTTAAAACTATTTTAAATACTAACTTAGTAAATTTTAATTTTTTAATGTGTATCCCCAGGGATAAGGGCTTGGCAGTGACTACTAACCAGCCACTCAATGGAATGCATTGCATAGTTAACAGAGAGGTCATGACTATTGGTTGTGACTTACGGTTTTTGTATTTCCTCCACTATAACCACAGTTCTTTACCTATACCTGCCTAGGTGTATGTATTATTTTGCTTTGTGTTTCTAATGCAAACAGAAATAATGGAAGGAAAAAAAAATCAAAGAATGCTCCCTATTAAGCATATCTGACTGCTGCCCACACCCCTGGCAGGCCTGTTGCTTATTTTGCTGTTGGAAACAAACCTCTGTTGTGTTCCTGCGAGCCATTTCTATTTCACCAAGCACTGGGCAGGGAGTGCCCTTTTTCATCTGTTTGCGAAGAGTTGCCTTCCTTTCAGCTCTGCAGAGGAGAGTTAAGATCCTGTGAGGTCTTCCTGGTGTGAGGCCAAAGGATGTGGTTGGGTGTAGTATCAGGCAGAGAGGTCTAAGGGGAGCTGAGTTAATGCAGATGTGAGGCTGCTCACTCTGTCTCACATGGTGTTTTTCATTCCGTGTTTCCAGGACTCTAGGGTTCTGGGGACATGCCTTCAGGGGATATTGAGCCACGTGAATAGTGAGGTCAGGAGGTCCCCCCTCCACTTCCACCAGAACATGAGACTTTGCCCAGTTGCATATTTGAAATTGTCCATAAGATTTCATTTAGAAAAATTGTTGAGCTGTCAGGAGCTAAAAAGAGAAATCAGACGAGTGATTTAGTAGATAAGCAAAGCCAGCAATATCATGAATCCTTAAAGTTTACAACTGCTTCTCATTTATAGAAAACATAAGGCAATTTTAAGGTTGGAGCTGGTTCCAGGTACAATCAGGATATTTTAAAGCACTTTCAAGCAGCAGACCATGTGGTCTTGCAATCACAACCAAGGAGTAGAGACCTGAGGTAATGTTTTAAGTTTGTAAAATAATGTCTTAGTAGCTGCAAGCTTCTATTATTTCTTTTTGTCAAGTAAAAACTCTGAAGTGAATTGTATTTTCCTAAGTCAATGATAAATCATTATTATGAGAGTATTTTAATAATAAGGCCTCTTGGAACTTTGGGCAGCATTAATTTGGATTTCGAAAGGCAGCGAGGTGCCGTGGTTACTGGCGTGGACTCTGGAGACAGAATGCCTGGGTTAGAATCCCTACTATGAATTGGCTGTGTGGCCTTGGGCAAGCCACTTGACCTCTCTGTGCCTCAGTTTTCTCATCCATAAAATAGGGTTTCTGCAAGGATTAAGTGACTTTTTTTATACATTAAGCTCTCAGAATAGCACCAGACACATTGTGAACACCACATAAGTGGTAGCTGTTATTATTTTGATTACTTCGTGGTAACTCAAGCAGGAGGAGGAGTTGGGCTGGGACATACATCTGCAGTCTATGCTAAAGGATTTGCTGCGATTTGGGAAAGGTAATTAACCTATTCCGAAGAAAGGACACTAGTATGAGTCATTGTAAAGATGGGGGGCGATTGGCCATTTCTGTGTAGGTCTCATAAGACACATAGTTTTGCATATCTGAAGCCTTAGTATCTGCTCACCAAGGAATGACTGGGTCTTAAAATGTATAGATCTACCACAAAAACAATCTAAAGATTGTTTTGAATCAGGAAGATAATTTTAAGTTAAATTATGAGGTGAGGCTGAGAATATGCCTTTCAAGAGATTGATGTATTTATAACCAATATAGAATCAACAACAACTCCCCTCACTGCAACTAAAATATCTAGTTGGAGTTAGTAAAGAGTGGAAGTGGAATTAGTGACCATTCATTCCAGTGCTTCTCCAACTTTAATATTTATGTGGATTACCCAAGGGTCTTGATAAAATGCAGATTCTTTTTTTTTTTTTTTTGAGATAGAGTCTCGCTTTGTTGCCTGGGCTAGAGTGAATGCCATGGCATCAGCCTAGCTCACAGCAACCTCAAACTCCAGGGCTTTAGTAATCCTTCTGCCTCACCCTCCCAAGTAGCTGGGACTACAGGTATGTGCCACCATGCCTGGCTAATTTTTTTCTATATATATTTTTAGTTGTCCAGATCATTTCTTTCTATTTTTAGTAGAGACGGGGTCTCGCTCTTGCTCAGGCTGGCCTTGAACTCCTGACCTCGAGCGATCCTCCCACCTCGGCCTCCCAGAGTACTAGGATTACAGGCGTGAGCCACCACGCCCGGCCTAAAATGCAGATTCTGATTCGGCAGGTCTGGAGTGGGGTGTGAGATTCTGCATTTTTAACAGGCTCCCAGGTGATGCCTGCCAATGCTGTGGTCCAGGTAACACACATGGGGGTGGGATCCAAGACGCAGCAGTTTACCCATCTTGAGAATAGTTCGATTAGGCTTCTATAGAAGGTGCTAAGTGGTTTGGTTCTGTGGCTTTTGACAAATCTTGTTTAACCTTTCAGAACTTTTAGTTCCTACATCCTCAAAAAAATGTGAGAGGATTTTGTGCAAGTTGCTGTATGCATTTATGAGCAATAACACTTGTCTTTTTGATATTCCCAAAGGTAGATGTATGCCTGTTTCCCAGGTTGTATGTGTCTGAGCATTTATTCAGTCTTTGGAGAGCCAGAGCCAATTTTGAGCAAGATTGTGCCAGGACAGCACAGTCTAAAGTGAAGGCTGAAAGGGAAGAAAATATAAAAATGGGATATTTTGAATAGTTTCTGTCACTTCTAGAAGGTCAAAATCACATGTTTATTTCATGAGAGTATGAAATTCTCCAAACCTCATTCCATCCTTATCAGTCAGCCAATCAGCAATATTTATTACCAGCTCTCTTTGGAACACAATTCTTTTTCCAAAAAACGCCTCTACTTGCCTCTTGCTGCTCTAAATTCCATTGTCAGATGCAAACCTTGAGGAGGCCTCAGCCCCACTGGGGTCAGAGAAAGGCAATCTGGAGCCAGATGGCCTTGGTTCAAGGCCAGCTCCACCACTGACTTACTCTGGAGAAGTCACTTAAGCCTGCTGGGCCTCCGTTTTCTCATCTGTAAAATGGAGATAATCATAATGACCCAGCTAAAAGGGTTGTTGGGAGGATTAAATTGGTTAATATATGTAAAGTACTAAGAACCGGTGCAGAATGAGCTCTTTATAGGTGGTTGCTATTTTTACTTCCATGAAAAAGCTTTGGGTTGTGTTCATGTGTCCTATGGACAGAACAAAAACAATCTTCCTTCTGATGGGCAGATGAATACAATATTCATGTATTGGATGATAATTAAGTTTTGTTTTTTTTTTTTTTTTTGAGACAGAGTCTCACTCTGTTGCTGGGGCTAGAGTGCCGTGGTGTCATCCTAGCTCACAGCAACCTCAAACTCCTGGGCTCAAGCAATCCTTCTGCCTCAGCCTCCGTAGTAGCTGGGACTACAGGCATGTGCCACCATGTCCGGCTAATTTTATATATATATATATATTTTAGTTGTCCATGTCATTTCTTTCTATTTTTTTTAGTAGAGACGGGTCTCCCTCTTGCTCAGGCTGGTCTTGAACTCCCAAGCTCAAACAATCTGCCCACCTCGGCCTCCCAGAGTGCTAGGATTACAGGTGTGAGCCACCACGCCCAGCCTGATAACTAAGTTTTTAAAAATTTAATTTCCAAAGTAGTTTGCCAAACATTAAAATGTTTTTAAACATTTACATTATGATGTAACTCACTCAGCTCTTACTTACTGTTGTGCCCTCAGCACCTGAAACATACATAAAAGATGATCAATAAATGTTTTCAAATGAGTAAATGAAATCATTAAAATGCTGGAATAAGAAACTAAGGTAAAGTAGTAAGAAGACCGGCAATATAGGGATTAAGAAGGATTGAAATGAACTTAAAATGAACTTACTCAAAAATTAAGAGAACAATAAAATTAGCTAAATTGCATGTTAAATTGTTTAGGGGATTAGGACGTAGGGAAATAAAAACCAGATTGATTTTTTTCTTTAAAAGTGAACTGTTTTTGCAAGACCTAAATTGTTCCCTGCAGATGTCTTCAATTCAGGCAGTGACAGCAATGATGGCCAGAGGCTTGGAGGCTTGTGGTTCTCCTTGGGGTCCACAGACAGGTGTCGTCTTGTCTGCTTTAACTTCATCCATGTGGCTTTTCAGGGCATGGCTTGATCTCTAGAATAACAGACCTACTTGCCAGCTTTCTAGGCGTTTCTACCAGATATCTCCCCTCCCTTGCTTTGGTTTAGCTCTACAAGCATTGGAAGACCCCCAAGTCCCTTGGGCAATACTCTCCCAGCCAGAAAGCAACCTACCTGCTAATCAGCCTGTGTTGGTTGTGGGCTGACACACTATTAATGATCAAGCCTGTGATGATCACCTCCAATGTGGAGAGCTGATGGGGGATCCGGGTAGGGCAGGCTGTTGGTGAACACACACGCTTTTTCCTGTACCAGAGCTAGAGAGAAGTAGCTGCCAACAACATTTTCCAGCTTTTGTCTTCATCCAGGAGATTTCAAGGGCAGAATGTTATTTAGAACACGTTATCAACAAAATATAAGTTTGTCCATATTCCTTTGACCTTAATTTGATTAAAAAATATACTTTTTGTGGCCTTCATGGAAATATTTTTATAGCACATCCAAACGGCAGTGGGTTTTTGGCAATCATAATACTGGATAGTAAACTTAGAACACTTTTGCACGTTATTAATAGTAAACTCAGAACATTTCCTATTTCAGGGGACATGTGACTTCTTTGATTATATTAGGCACATTTTAAATGGAGCTCCTGCCCTCACCTGCCTTCATGAGTTTGCTTCTGGTCACGGGAGGTGCTTTTTCCTTCCCAAGCTCAGAAGAGCAACTTCTCAAAGTAGCATTTAAAAAACTGTTAAATCAGGAAAGCAGGTAACATATGCGCATGCTCTTTTTTTTTTTTTTTTTTTTTTTTTTTTTTTTTTTTTTTTTTTTTTTTGCCTTTGAAGTATTCCAGCAAGTTCATGGGTCTAGCTGGGGGTGGGGTGGGGAAATAACAGATATTCTCCTAATGGCAGAGGTGTGAGGGGCACTGGGTTTCTGACTAAGGGAGCTTGAGATAACAGGCTCCAGCTGTCCCCGAGAGCAAACCAAGGGAAAACAACACTTGCCCAGGAAGGAATTCTCCTTTCCAAAGGCCTTTTAAGTTATTTTATTTATAAATCAGAGTGCTCTGTGATAGATTTAAAAACTGGATATTTAACAAATGTTCCCCTTGGGATGAGGGCGGGGGGATTAGGATGGACCTGAGACTTCTCTTAGTATGTCTTTTTAGTTTTACTTTTGAAAGATGTTTAAAACATATTTAAAACATAAAGTTAAAACAGAAAAGGAAAAAGTCTTAAAAAATAACCAGAACTAAATGAAGAACCAAAAATTGGTATAAAGATATCAGCAACATAACCACACAGAGAAAACATTTATTTTAAGGGCTTTTAAACATAGCTCTCTGTACATTTTTAGTGGGATATATTCTAAAGACAAAAAAAAAAAAACCCACACAAAAATTTTAAACTTTACTCTGTGGTTTTGTTGTTAGTGTTGGTATTATAATTTCATAACAATTTTATGTATATTATGAAGTAAAACAAATCAGTCAATTTGTTAATGTTTTTAGGAATCAAGATTTTCAGTGTAAGAAAAATAGATACAAATAAATATAAAAGAGCTAAGAAAATACTGTAATATTCAATGTTAAATTCAACATTAAATGGACATTTTAAAAAATGGGTGGCCATTATCTCTTTGAGGCAGTTTCTATTAATAGAAACCTAATATGATTCAATCATTTTAGGAATCCAAGATTTTTAATGATATAATTTATGTTTCTTTGTGATAATTCCATTCTCTACTAATTATTTCCATTGATTTTTTCTTTTATGGTTCACGTTTATTTAGATGCTATGAAAAATGTTTTAAAAAGTTCCACCTAAGAAATTCACAGTCACCCTAGTGAATTCTGTCTGAATTTACCTTTTGGAACCTTAAATAAGTGTGTTTTAAGGGGTAGGTGTGGAAAGAAAGGAAAGGAGATAGCATGAGACAGAGAGCTTTCTGGTCTCTTTTTGACACAGGGTGAAGGGGAAAACAGACATATTGCAAAGTATTATAGGAAAATAGAGATGAGGATTTCACCATCTTTGTCTCCTTGCTACTAGTAACCAAGGTCAACCCAGGTCCCCTCTCTCCAGTGCAGCCTTCTCAGCTGTCCTGGCTCACAAGCATCTTGACTTCTGCCCAGATCCACGCAGCCATCCCATCTTCATAACCCATGAGATTTTTAGACTGACAGCATTTACTTTACATGTCCCATTCCTCCATGATTCCTATTAGGCACCTGCTGTATGCACATTGTGCAGTGCCCTAGAGATACAATGTCAATAAGATAACAACTTCTGACCTCAGAAAAGCTCACAGCCTATCTGGGGAGAGAAACCAGCAAACATCAGAAATATAATGTGGCACAGGAAAGACTAAACAGCACTGTGTGAACATTCCTTGATAGTCCAGAGGGGGAAGAAGCAATTCTGCTTGTGTGGATGGAGAGAGGGAGAGAAAGAAAGAAAAGAGAGGGATAAGGATCATGTCTTGTAATGGCTCATTCAAAAAGTGTGGACAGTAAGAGCACAGTGATCACCTGGGGATCGAGATGGAGGGCTGTGTAGGCAGCCAGATACTGCTGGATTTGCCCCAGGTCAAAAGGAAGGAAATTATGCAAAATAGGTGGATGAAAACAAATCCAAGACCAAGTTTGTCTACTCTTGGATTGTGCCTAAGGCTGACATTCACCATATGTATATTCCTGCACCCCTCTCTCCCAGGGATTTAGATAGCAGCGCTTGAGGCTAAGCCCCCATCATGCTGTGTGCTGTCCTGTCTCATCTCAAATTCCATGAAGCAATTCATTCTATGGGACCAGCCTGACACAGGCTGTGTAGCCTGAGCAGATGATCAACATCATTCCACAGACAAGTGTAAAACTTGGCTCTGATGCAGTGTTGAGAATGGGCACAATTAGGTCTTTTAGTCTTGTTTAGTAAATAGGAGGACACCAAAGAAATGTACGAAGTATCTTCAAAGCACTTGTCCTGTGGTAGGCAGCCATAGTTGGCACTTCATTTGCAGTTAGGAATGTTCAGATAAACAGCGGTCAGGATCCGCTCAAATCAGCTGTACAAAAGGTTGCTGTTGCCCAGGGCAGCCCACTCACCCCTGAAATACCATTCTTGGTGTGCACAAAGGGTGGCAGATGTTCTTATTCTTTCAAGATGTCCTTGCTGACCCAATCACCTAGGAAGTACATACCAGTTGTATTGACAAGCCCTCTTCTGCCAGTAAATAAGGAATGGATAGGTGCACTTTTAAAACAGAGTTACATCCTGTGCCATTCAAACATGCTTGGCCATAGGGATCAGGATTATAAATTAGCAGGGAAATTTAGAGCAAGAGCATAATGAAAGCTATAAAAAGCCAAGGTGTCACCTTCAATAAAGATGAGTGAACACTTTACCATATCATTGTAGTTATTTCTATGGCTGTCATTGCTTATACTTTTAGGACATAATAAGTCTTTCCTCAGGAACACATTACGTATTTTTTTTGTAACGACAGCAAAAAATACAAGACAGCTTCAAAGAGCTGTCTTTAGACTTGCATGTTGTATTAAAAGCTGAGATCTTGTGGATATAAGTGAGGTGAAGGTCAATATTTTAAAAACTGGAATTGGCATATGTAAAGCTATGCTGCAAACACTGTCCTTTATTTTGACAAAGGCACAAATCCTTGGGATCGCATAGCTTTTGGGTAATTTGACCGTACTCATACTAAATGTGATGAGCAAATTCAGTGTCAGATATAATTCTGATTACCTGAAACTTTGGAAGTTTAAAATTATGCCTCAATTAATCTGTTTTTACAAAAAGAATTCTACTCCTGTGGACAGGTGTGGGTACTCCAAGATAGCCAAGCATTTCAAATTTTTAAGTCAAATGGACTCTAAATCATTGATAGTAACTGCTCTACTAAAGGAGGAGCATGTTGTGGTAGTAAAACCACAGGGAATCCTTTTCACCATCCATTGCAGATCCAGGGGCTGTTTAGTATTCCCTTGGCTTAGTGAAACGAGATGAGGAAACTGGCAGACCTGCCATTCCTGGAAGAACTTCCACATGGCCATGGGGAATTGGAAGGATTTCCCAGGAAGGTATCCTAGTAAGGTATGACCTTATAGTTTGGATGAGATCAGCAGACATGTACTGCGTGCAAGACCCTGTGAAGGTATGAAGGGAAAAGTTGGAAAAGTCAGGGAGCTGGGAGGGCGCAATGGAAAGGACAGACACATGGACTTCAAACTGGCTTCCTTTATAAGGAAGCATGTAAATTTCTCCAATTGCTATTTCGTTGGTCCAGGAAAGAAAAATTATGGCCATCATGACTTCCTTCCATGTTAAAAATGATCATCTATATGAAAGCAAAGAGAGCAGAGGGGGCACGCACTAACTGATAACATGAGTGCACTGTGGTGAGTCAGCAGACTATTAAGCACGGAGGGTTAATGGGAAGGCAGAATAAGAGGCTCAGCCCAGTTTGGAGGTCCAAGAAAAGCAGGCTGAAGTCTAAAGCAGAGAACCGACCTGGCAAAGAAGGATGGAAAGTCTAGACAGTGCAGGAGACAGCAGGAGTAAAGGTGTTTCTGCACAGAGATGTGAAACAGTGTCCAGCGGCATAAACCAATGCTTTAAGAAGGCCTTCAAAATGCATGTTTAATTTTTTAAGTGTGAAAATTGGAATAGTTTTTGTCTTTCCCATGGGAAATTTGTCTGGTAATTTGTCTGCCACCTCCACCCCCCCCCCAACTTTGTTTTGTTTTTCAAACTTTTCAAGTTTATTCTCTTTTGTCTTTAGAAACACCTTGAATATACCAATGATGTTTCACCTGGGGTAACTGCTCTTCTGCATTCTCTGCCTTTTACCTCCCTCTCTGAGCCAAAAAACTAAACATAATTCCACAGATACGATGCTCTCATGTCGCCATCGGTTAGTCTTTCGTGTTGAGAATACAGCTGTTACATTTGGAATGCAACATGATTTGATTAAGGTCCAGCTTGTCCAGGTTCATTGAGGAATAAAACAACTATAATTTACCTCTGTTTTATGAAACCTTAAAGCCCCCTTTGCTCTCTTTGCTTTCATATAGATGATCATTTTTAACATTATGGAAGGAAGCTTGACGGCCATAATTTTTCTTTCCTGGACCAACTAAATAGCAATTGGAGAAATTTAAATGCTTCCTTATAAAGGAAGCCAGTTTGAAGTCCAGAACAAGGCTCTTCTGTCCCACCACCTTCAAACACCTGCCTCTGGTTAGTTTGTCTCTAATGTCTGGGGTCTAAGAACAATACTGGCTTCCCCATCCCACCCCCACCCGCTTCCATTATTCTCTCATTACAAAGAAGTGATCCATCCTCAAGAGAGAGGGAGAGCTGGGCTGTGAAAAGGAGAAAGAAAAATAACCTGACCTTTTCTTCTCTATCTTGGTTCCTTTAACATTGATTTCTGTGCCTTTCCACCCTGTCTCAACCAGTTTTCTTATAGACTGATCTCCCCCATCCTCAGTTAGAGTTTCTGCCAGTGGAGTCCTCCTGGCCAGATTCTTTTCTCCAGCAGCCTCCACTCCTGGCTGTGGCAGCTGTTTGTCAGGAGTCAGTTTTCATCTGTCTTGGGAGACTTTGAGTGTCTCTGAGTAACTACCGACACTTGGCTGGTGGACTTTCCCAGCATCAGATACTGATTTGAGGCCATCTGTTACTTATCAGTCCAAAAGAAGTTTTGAGCAAGAGATCTGGTGATTGTCATTAAATGTTTTCATAGGTTTTAATTGACAGAGTCTGTCAGCCAGACAAAGGCAAATCAGTACATAGATGAGGGCCTAGAATTTGGTAGAAGTGAAATGTAGGGAGTTGAGGTTGAGGAGAAGACAAAAAGACAACACCAGCATACATTGGGGGTATTGTGGGTTTAGTTCCAGAGCACCGTAATAAAGTGACCATTGTAATAAAGCAAGCCACACAAATGTTTTGGTTTCCCAGTGCATATAAAAGTTATATTTACACTTTGCTATAGTCTATTAAGTGTACAATAGCATTATGTCCAGAGAGTCATAATCTGTTTGCTGGTGGAGAGTCTTGCCTCAGTGCTGATCACTGCTGACTGATCAGGGTGGTGGTTGCTGAAAGCTGGGGTGGCTGTGGCAATTTCATAATATAACAATGAAGTTTGCCACGTTGATTAACTCTTCCTTTCACGAAAGATTTCTCTGTAGCATGTAATGCTGTTTGATAGCATTTTACCCACAGTAGAATTTCTTTCAAAATCAGAATCAATCCTTTCAAAGCCTGCCACTGCTTTATCAACTAAGTTTACATAATATTCTAAATCCTTTGTTGTCATTTCCACAATGCTTACAGAAACTTCACTAGGAGTAGATTCCATCTCAAGAAACCACTTTCCCATATAATCCAATAAATAGGAACTGATGGGCACACAAGTACACAGAGGAAAGTAAAAGTCATTTGAAATCAAGCAGGGGGGAGGGGAGAGGAAGGGAAGGGCAAAAACCCACCTAAAGGGTACAATGAGCACTATTTGCATGATGGGCACATTTATAGCCCTGACTCAAGCCATTTATAAAAAACATCTGTACCCCCTTAATGTTTTGAAATAGAAAAAAAAAAAAGCAAGAACAGAGAGGGACCAAAAAAGCAAAAACAAACAAAGAAACCATTTTCTTTGCTCATCTATAAGAAGCAACTCCTCATCCATTCAGATTTTTTGAGATTATGAGATTGTGAGATTATGAGATTGCAGGAATTCAGTCACATCTCAGGCTCCACTTCTAATTCTAGTTCTCTTGCTCTTTCCACCACATCTGCAGTTACTTCCTCCACTGAAGTCTTGAACCCCTGAAGGTCATTCATGGGGGTTGGAATCAACTTCTTCCAAACTCCTGTTAATGTTGATATTTTAATCTCCTCCTATGAATCACAAATGTTCTTAATGGCACCTAGAATGTTGAATCCTTTCCAGAAGATTTTCAATTTACTTTGCTCAGATCCATCAGAGAAATGCCTTACAGAAATGAATAAATAATGAGACTTGAAAGTCAAAATTACTCCTTGATCCATGGGCCGCAGAATGGGTGTTGTGTTAACAGGCATGAAAACAACATTAATCTCCTTACACATCTCCAACAGAGCTCTTGGGTGATCAGATGACTTGTTACTGAGCAGTAATATTTTCAAAGGAATCTTTTTTTCTGAGCAGTAGGTCTCAACAGTAAACCATTCTGTAAACAGACGTGCTATCATCCAGGCTTTGTTGTTCTATGTCTAGAGCACAGGCAGAGTTGATTTAGCATAATTCTTAAGGGCCCTAGGATTTTCAGAATGGTAAATGAGTATTGGCTTCAACTTAAAGTCACCAGCTACGTGAGCCCCTAATAAGAAAGTCAGCCTATCCTTTGAAGCTTTGAAGCCAGGTATTGACTTCTCCTCTCCAGCTATGAAAGTCCTACGTGGCATTTTGTTTAATAGAAGGTTATTTCATCTACATTGAAAATCTGCTGTTTAGGGTAGCCACCTTCATCAATGATCTTAGCTGGATCTTCTGGATGACTTGCTGCAACTTCTACATCAGCACTTGCTGCTTCACCTTGCACTTTTCTGTTATGGAGATGGCTTCTTTCATTAAACCTCATAAACCAACCTCTGCTAGCTTCCTTCCAGCTTTTCTTCTACAGCTTCCTCACCTCTCTGAGCCTTCACAGAATTGAAGAGAATTAAGGCCTTGCTCTGGATTAGGCTTTGGCTTAAGGGAATGTTGTGACTGGTTTGATCTTCTACCTAGATCACTCAAACTTTCTCCATATCAGCAATAATGCTATTTCACTTTGTTATCATCCATATGTCCACTGGAGTAGAAATTTTAATTTCCTTCAAGAACTTTTCCTTTGCATTCACAATGTGGCTATTTGGCGCAAAAGGCTTAGCTCTTGACCTGTCTCAGCTTTTGACATGCCTTCCTCACTAAGCTTAATCATTTCTAGCTTTTGATTTAAAGTGAGTGATGTGTGACTCTTTCTTTCACTTGAACACCTAGAGGCCATTATAGGGTTATAAATTGGCCTAACTTCAATATTGTTGTGCCTCAGGGAATAAGGAGGCCCAAGGAGAGGGAGAGAGATGGGTAACGGCTGGTCAGTGGAGCAGTCAGAACACATGTTTATCAATTAAGTCTGTCATTTTATATGGGCACAGTTTATAGTGCCCCAAAGCAATTACAATAGTAACATCAAAGATCACTGATCACAGATCATAATAACAGATATAATAATAATGAAAAAGTTTGAAATATGTTTAGAATTACCAAAATGTGACATGGAAACACAAAGTGAGCACGTGCTATTGGAAAAATTGCACCAATAAACTTAGTTGATGCAGGGTTGCCACAAACCTTCAATTTGTAAAACACACAACATCTGTGAAGCACAATAAAAGAAGCACAATAAAATAAGGTATGCCTGTACTCTTTTCTTCCTCTCCCAAGTTCCAAATGAATTGAGAGGTAGACTGAGGTATTGGCCAGATAGGGATCCAAATGTCATCCTTTTTACCAGTAAAATCTGGATAAGAGCATATGACTTGTATCTGAGATCTTCTGAGCTTCTAACCCTTCCTCCACTTCATTATTCATGTCCAGGCAGAGCTGCACATTCGCAGGCATCTTCTCCAGAGGCAGACTTATCACCTCTTGGCAGAAGGAGAGAGAAAGAAAGGGAAAGAGAAAAGCCCAGAAGGGCCTGAGCTGAGCGTACTCACTTCCTTGAATTGCCCTCATCAACTGAATCCCACATCCTTCCGGCTCACCACCCCCATGGGTTAGTGTTGCCTCATAGAAACATTAGGGAGTGGTCTGGAGGCTCTTTCCAACATCCCGCAGTGTTTTGTCCTATTAACATATTAGATTGGACATGTAGTGATGACTTACCCCTCAGGGAAGGAGGTGAGAAGTTTATCAGTGCGGACCTCCCCCCACAACACCTAACTTCTGTTCTCTGGGATCAGTTTTACCCCCAGAAGGATCTGAAATGAATACAGAGAGTGTTTTCATTAAATTCACACCAGGTCACATCTGTATTCTAGGTTGCACATTCACGTTCTACTCTATTTCCCTGTCAAATGATACCCAACCGTGTTGAGAAATGTGTGAGAAGCCTAAATAGCAGCATAAAAAATTATCTAAATATTAAAATATCCCAAATTGGAACATGGACCTCTCCCATCCTCAAATTTCTAAGACGAAAGTAAAGTTCTGATCTAAAGCCTTTGCCCTTATAAATCCAATCAAAAGAAATTAGAATTAAGAATTACATTCTAAATAAAGTGTCAAAGCATCTTGACCAAATTGTAATCCTGTGTTGCTTGGGTAGAATAAGGATTTTCTTTTTCTTATAAGCATCATAGCCTGGGTTGCCTCCCCTGGCCTGGATGTGGCTCTGTTAGGACTGCCAAACTTGAATTCATTCAGCCACAATTCTCATTTGTCTCACTTTAAAACATAGTCCCAAAAGGTAATAGAAGACACATTTATCACAATACCAACCTTAATTCCATGAAATTTTATTGCACAAGCAAATCTCCAAGCCCTAGAGCAGTTATATCTGCAGAAAACTGATGTACTTGGTCAGCCCAAAGCATTAACATAGTTGGGAGAACAGGACTGTCTCCACTTTATCCATACTGTCTTCACTTTCTGAGGGGAAACATTCCTGCCTTCTTGAAAAGTTAGATGCTTGTGTTGGTGGCAGCTCCAGGCACCAGGTCTTAAAATCCTGCATCCAACTATGGAAAACTGATAAGAATATGAAGGAATGTTCTTCTTACCAATATGCAGAGAAATATAAATTCAAATACTATGCTACCACTTGACATCCTTCAGGCTGGCAAATATTAGAAAGTCAAGTGCTGTGAAGTGCTGGTGAGGGTGAGAAGAAATGGAAACTTCATGCTTGGCAGGTGGGTGTGACTGTATTCATTGTGGAGAGCAAGCTGGCATTACTGGATGAAGCTAACACTGCATATGGGGTATGCCCTAGAAATTCCACTCCTGGGTATTTATGCCATCAAAATTTCACCAAGCAGACACATTACAGTGGTCATACCAGCATCATGGGTGAAGAAAGGAGTCACAAGTGATATAGGTGTTCGCCACTTAGGGAATGGGTAAGTAGAATATAGTGGTTACATGTGTTAGAATACAGCGTAGCTTCCAGAAGCAAAGGACTATATTTACTTATTAGCTTTCAGGAAACAATGTGGAATAAATCAGAACAAGAAAGCAATTTACCACACAGCACTGCTTATTTTTCAAGGACACCTATATATCTAAATAAATACACTGAGGATAGAGTGGAAGGATGTCTATTACATATGCTCGACTGAAAGCCAATGGGGAGTGAGCTTGAGATTGGGGATGATGGGGGAAAATAATACAAAACAAGAGGGGTTCTCATGAATGTCTGATGACCCTGTGCCGTGGACTATGGTGTATGACCAATTCAATTCCATGTATCCGAGGTGAGAGAGAGAGAGAGAAATTTTTGTCCAGCACCAGCTCTTAACTTGGTTGGTGTAGGTAACCTCCTGTGTAGGTGATTTAAAGGATTCTAGGAAGCCCTAACACATGACAGAAAATCTCACTGTTACATTATCAAAACTGTACCATTACAGTCAATCCTTCAACAGCATGGTAGACTGAACGGAGCATAGACTTGTGGAGTCAAGCAGACCTGGGTTCAACTCTCAGCTCTGTTGTTTAATACTTCTGTTGTCTTGGGAAAATTATTTTGAGCTTTTATTTCCTCATCTGCCAAATAGGGATGATAATATATAGTCTTAGAGGGTACATAATCAATATTTGTTCCCTTTCCCCTTATCTATTTCCATTTCCGCTCCCACATTCCCTTTTATCATTAGGCTTTACTGACAGCAAATCTCTAGAACTTCTTGGAAAGGAAAATGAAAATGGCTAACATCCTTTATGGGGCTTGTGACGTGGTAAGTTCTAACTCAGAGCTGTCCAATAAAAATATAAGGAAGCAACATGAAACTTAAAATTTCCTAAAAACATTAAAAAAGTAAAAAACCCAGGTAAACTTAATTTTAGTAACATATTTTATTTAATCCAGTATATCCAATATATTATGATTTCAACATGTAATTAATGTAAAATTATAATGAGATATTTTACACTTTTTGTAGCAAGTCATTGAAATCCAGTGTGTGTCTTACACTTATAGCACATCTCAGTGCAGACTAGTCACATTTCATGTGCTCAGTCGCCCCATGTGGCTAGTGGCAACCATACCGGACAGTGAAGTTCTGGGTGCTTTACATGTATCCATTTTTTTGATCCTGATTTAACCTGAGTTCTCTGAAAAACAGAGCCCAAGGCAAATCTTTTGCACAACCCCCGGGGCAGTGAGAGTGAGAGAAAAAAGAAGTGAGACAGATGTTTGGCCATGTAGGGTGCTTGATCAAACCGTATCTCAGAACTTACTAAGGGAACAAGAAGAATGAAGAAGTTTTCTGTTGTCCCATATCTTCCAGCCCTTTTTGGTCAAAATTTGCCCCATAGAGGGCTCATTCCCTGCCCTTCTGGTTTGTGTCGCCTGGCCCCTTCAGGCAGCCGCTGAAGAGGCTTCATGCAACATGCTATAGCTTCAATCTTATCCAAGTCTTGGCGGGGAGGGAGGATGCAGAGCCTCAGTAGGTCAGTCAGGTCAAGCCCAGACTCTGGAGCTGCTGTAGCTCCCACTGCTTTGGGAGCAATCGGGGTCTTGTCAGAATTTGGCAGCCAGCTAGGAGGGGCCAAGGCATCTGTGGACATCAACAGCGGCAGCAGTGTTGGCACCTAGGGGTCTCCATGAGAGGCTAAGAGCTGAGAAGCTAATGAGGCCAAGAGACTCTGAGGAGGCACATAAAATGTGTCCAGTTAAATTCTCACAACACCCAAATGAGCTAGGGAACTGAAACATAATGAGATTAGCAACTTGCCCAGGCTTACACATCTAGTATATGACAGCGCCGGGATTCTAACTGGATGGTCTGGCTTGAGAGTTTGTGCTCTTAACCACAAGCTCACACAGGTCCTTTCCAGTTCAGCACAACCCAATATAAATCAGATTTTCTGCTGAGAGCAGGTTTTATCTTGGAAACTTTAAAGATGGAGAAGTTCTAAGAGGAGAGATGCGTGTTGAAGGGTTCAGAGGAAAATCTTGGCCCATCTGTCATTTTGCTTAGGAGCTGACCCCTTTCTATTTGCTCAGGAATTCATGAATGATCCTCTGCCCTGAGTTGGGGATAAATACTGACCATTCCATCAACTCTTCAATTTCTCTGGGCTGTTGCTGAATAGCAGGGAACCTCCTCTCCTCTTGTTTGTGGATATGCAAGAGGCCATATTTGATACTTTTGGAACCTATTTGAACACTTTATTTAGTTGGGTTGATGTGGTAAGTTTGGGGATTTGGGGTTGATCAAGGAAGAGATAGGTTTAGGAGAGGCAGTTAACACACAAACTTTATTTGGGTGGTACTTGGACAGGATTACATGAGAGGGAAAGTCCCTAACAGCTGGAGATTTTCCAGAGACAGTGGCATGAGGCCACCACCCAGAAGGGAAATAGGGCTAGAGACCTTGTGAGGGAGTAGGGGAAATCAGAGAGGGGGCTTATGTGTCTAGGTGATGTCACTCAGCAGCAAGGTGGAGTTTCTCTGGATCAGAGAGCTCTGAAGAACAGCATTTTGGAGTCTTTTATAGCTACAGGGTTTGTCTTATTTCTGGCTAGCACATGTTGGGTGCAGGTTGGGTATACTTTCATGGCGTATATGAAGTAGGTGGGCTCTAAATAGCTAAAAATAGGTTTATTTGGAATATATTTAAAGCAATTTGATGTATGAAAATTTGAATTTGGCACCAGTGGGCTTTGGGATAATGATCCTAGCCTGCTGTGAAGATGTGAACAACATGGGGGCCATTTTCACTTAATATACAGGGGCTATCTCTGGCCCATTTATATAATAGTTGGACAGGAAACTTTCCATTCATTCAGCTCTTCCATTGCTTCAGTGGGGTATTAGGATCTGAACGTGGTTCTTAGGGCAGCATGAGTCTAGAATTCCTGAAAACATGAGATGGTTTTCAAAGCCAATCACAACCTACTCTTCCATTTTCTTCTAGTACTTCCATGTGAATGAGAATGTCAGGCCACAATAGACCCAAGAGATCATCTCTCCACCTCTACCACTTTGAAGATGAGAAAGCTGCAACTCAACTAGGCAAAAAGTCTTTCCCAAGGTCACACAGCTCATTGTGGAGGGAGACTACAACCAAACTAAGGTTTCCTGGATTTCACCCATTTTATTTGAACATGACCCCTGCCGTATCACACCAGTCAGTTCTTGGGCATATATTTGCTAGGTGTATCTCTCTCCAGTTTGGAAATGCCTTAGCTCATTTTTATGGAAGGATGCTTCAAAATGAATATCTCTCTTTCTACACCAAAAGGCTACTGTTAGGCACATGTCTGTGTAAGCTGACACTCATGCCTCTCTGTGTCAGAAGGTCATGCAAACAATCACATAGCAAAAGCTCTGGACCATAATAAATTTCCCCTAAATTAATTTTAATCATAAAATTGAAGGGTCATATCTACACGAAGGTATCAGTACCCAGAGCTCTAGGAAATCTTATCTTTGCCAAATAGTTTCCCATGTTACATCTCGATGCACTTTCTTGCAAGAACTCTTAAAAATATCTTAGTAAATACCAAATGTAACTAAAAGAGATTAAAAATATTACAAAGCCCTGTGAGAAATATTCTAGCATCAGTTAATAGATTTGCTGACTCAATCTTGGAACACATTACCCGTGGATTAGAGATAAAAGATAGGAAGGCTCCGTGTTAGCATATTTGGGGGCCATTTGTGGTTTTATTGTACTGTTGCCATTTATAGGGTTATGGATGGATTATTTATACAAGAGATAGGTATTTGTTCTTTCCCTGGTTTTAATTTTCCAAGAAATTAGAACATCTGTAACCCAACTTTGGGCAGGGATGCTGACTCAAAGAGTGAAGAAATCAAAGTCCAGTTTCACAACTAAAATGTCTCTGGTTAAACTTCAGGACCATGAGTCCTGTCAGCATCTTTATTCCTTTTCCCTTTAACCCTTTTCTCCTCACTACTTGTCCCATAAATAGAAGGCAAGAAGGAGAGATACTAGAGTGTTAACTATTGATCAAAGGGCTATTTGGAAAAGGATTGTATAGAGACTAGATTGTAGGGTAATTTGGCCATGTCCAAAATTCATGGTCAGCGGGGCAGCTTGATGCTCAAGACTGTCCACAATCCTTCCTGGTTGATAGAAGTTACAAATGTTTTCTGGCCCTCTCTAACTCCCACCCTACACAGAGTCACTGGCATGTTGCCTAAGAGTTCCTTGTCTTCTCTTTGTGTAGCACTTCGTGTATATGTCAAAATATGATTACAGGGTTTTAATCCTTCCCATGATACCTTTGGCACTGAGTATGGAAACTAATATCTCCCACTCCTTATCATAATTGTTTAAAATAATCAAGAATTCAGAAATCAGAGTGCTTTGGATTGAGGACAGAAGGCAAATCCTTTCCGTTGAAGAGCATCAGCCTATTCTAAATAATGATAGTTGGAAGTTTGTGTTAAATAATATGGTAAATCTATTTTTCATTTCCTCAAAGCCTTAAGGTCTTCAGGAGAAAGGGGAAGATATGGTTCCACACCCAGGGGTGATGACAGTGAGCTTGAGTGTGCATGGTGGTGGAGAGACTAGGTCTGTGCTGATGCATTTTTTCTCCCCAGTGAAGAAAGCCCAACAGGCCATGAGAGTGGAAAGGTGGTGGAAGGAATACGGGGAGATTGGGAAGCCATGGGAGATGTACTAGATTATGACATGAGCTCCTTATGGAGTAGATCTTCCTCCATTAGTTGGGGTTTCTGAGCTAGTTAGTGAAGTAGACACCTGGTTTGCCCCATTGAGGCTCTTCCTTGTAGAAAGAGAATCTGGTAGAAAGAGAATCTACCTGAAATAACCCATGTATATGTGCAAATTTAATAATGATAAGGAATATCATCATTAATTGGGAAAAAGAAGACAACTGGAACAACTGGTTTACCATTTACTAAAAAGAAGCCAGTTTAGCTCATGATCTCACACTTTGTAGTAAAGTGAATTCCATATAGATTAAAGAATTTAATGTTAAAAATTTTGGACTAGAAAAATATAGGTGAACAATTATATGACTGTTGGATGGGGAAAGACTTTTTAAGTTTAAAAGCATTGGAAGAAAAAGATTAATAGATCTGACCCATGTTAGAAATCCCATAAATAAAATTAAAGGCCAGAAACAAACTGGGAGATTTTTTAACAAGTATTATTAAGGGCTAATAGCCTTAATTTATTTTTTTAAGAAACCTCTTACATAAACTGATGAGAAGCACCAAACTCCATTGACCCCATGCCCTTCAATTCTCTTCTCCCTCTCAGAGTCATACTTCATAGATTTGTCTGCACATTTTATCTCCAATTCTCTACCTCCTTGATGCTCTCACCCTGACATCCGCCCCCATTGGTCCATTGAAACCAATCACCACTGACTTCCATGTAGCCAAACCAGAGGTCCTTTTGCCCCTTCTCCATGTCAGCTCTTCCTCTCCATGACTTGAGTGCTTCCTCTTTCTCCACAGTCTCTCTCCTTTCTTTGGCCTCTGAGATAATACATTTTTGTGTCTCTGGATGCTCTTTGTTCCTTCTTAGTTTCCTTTTTTGGATAAGTACCATTTTCTTGGCCAGACCCCTAAACACCTGAGTTCCCTGGATCTCAGTCCTGAGTCCTCTTGTCTTTCATTGACCATTTCCCTAGGTGATCTTATCCATTCCATGGATTTAGATACCATGTATAGCCTGACAACTCCCAGATTTATATCCACAATACAAGCCTCCCCTCTGAGTTCTATGTAGATTCATGTGTTGAACTGCCAACTTGACATCTCCATTTGCGTGGTACCCAGGCATGTCAAATTTAAAACAGCAAAAGTTGAAGTCTTGTTACCCCCATCCCCATCTGTCTTGACAACAAACAAATTAAAAACTTGTTTCCCTTCCAGTCTTCTCCATCTTAATGAATGGCACCATCACTCAATGCTCAAAGTAGAAACATGGTGATCATCCTTATTGTTCCCCTCACCCAGTCCTTCAGTAAAACCTTTCTATCTCCAAAATATATTTCAGATCTACCTGCTTTTTTCCCATCCCCGGCTGGCCTCCTCCAGCCAGCCTTCAGAGGTCTCCTCTCTTCTATTCGTACTCCCATTCTCCACATAGTAGCTCAAGACATCACTTTAAGATAAAAATTAAATCTGGTTATTCTTCAATGTGTTCCCATTGTACTTTAAAGAAATCTCAAATGCCTTACTATGGTCTACACTTGATTGGATTTTTCCTGAATTTCTAAACTCATGTCATTCTCTCTAACAGCCACTTTGTATCTGCCATATTGCTGTCTTCTCAGTTCCCTATACTTCAAGCTCTTCACTACCTCAAGGCCTTTGCACGTGCTATGCTCCTTTCTCTGCCCAGAAACCTCTTACCTTCACCTCTTCTCATTCAAGTTTCTACTTCAATGCAGTCTTCGAGCCCTTCTATTACCCACCCCCGTTTTATTTTCTCTCTCTCTACCCTGTTTATTTCTTTTAAATAGCTTATACCACATTTTGTAATTTTATTTTTTTTTTATTTTTTTTTCTTAACAATGATTTTGTGACATTTATTAGGTACATGGAAAATAATTTTTTTTCAATTTAATTTTACAGAATCAAAGAGTTGTAATTTTATATTTAATTTGTTAAATTATCTTCTTCACTAGAAAGCAAACTTCACAAGGGCTAAGAAGATCCATTATTTATGAATAAATATATCCAATGACTAGCACATTAGAGGTTCTTGACCAATATTTTGAATGAGGAAATTAATTAATAAATGAATGAAAAGTTAAATAGGTTAGTGAGCATATGGTTTACTAAAAGGAAAATATAAGTGGCCTAAATAATACATATGAAGCACCTAGAATAGTGCCTGGTCCCTCAATATAGCTAATTATTGTTATTCTTATATTAATAATATTTAATATTATTTGTTAAATTAATAATATCACCCAAACTAATAGTCACGTTTAAAGAGTAAAAAGATATCAATTTCTGCTTTTTAAATTAACTAAGATTAAAAAAAATAAGATGGTCAACATTTTGATAAGATGGATACTTTTTAAAGGTAGTTACTAAGTGATTTGACCAAAAACAATTAGGACGAAAGCAAGTCAGTTAGTATAACAAGTGATCAGGATGATTTGTTCAAAAACAAGTACTACTAGGTACTGGTTGTTGAGATATTGGTTTTTGAACTATGGAGGTGATGCCTTTAAACTTTTTCTTTCAGGTTAAGCTTTTTTCCTTACTTTTTGTCCACTATTCAGAGGTTTTCAATTTTTTTTTACTTTCACTTTTTTTTCTTTTCAGCAGTTAGTCCTTTGCTTCTATATTTGTGACAAGGAAAAAATCTGAATGTGCAACAATAGGGGATTTGTTGAGATATGTTATCTTTCTAAGAATAGGGGATTAGATGGGAAAAAACAATATTTAGAGCATATAAAGAATTCAAAAACTGCCCTGTGGTGTAACCGAATTACCAAGACTAGAAAAAGCAATGACTGACAGTAGACATTTTCAGCAAAATTGCTTTTTAATCAGATGATTATGTTGGCCAATTTGCTCTTGGCCACATTGTCTAGACCTTTAGACCTATAATTTCACTGTTAAAGAAAAGATTAGAAGTGTAGTCAAAGATTTATGTGCAAAGATACTTGTCAAAAGTTAGCAATGAAGCAGAAAAAAAACCCATAAAACAAAATATCCAACAATAGTGGGGTGGTCCAACATGAGGGTGAGTGTCTAGGAACAAGTAGAAGCACTGTTTTTTTTAATCTTATGGGATATTGGGGATTGGCACTCATTTGTACAGTTATTTAGAGCAATTTGCTTAGGCATCATAGTATAATAAGATCGAGAATTTGAGCGCATTTCCCAAAAAAACCACTAAATCATAAAGCATTTTTAAAATAGTTCCCCAAAGCAATGTAGAAGCATTTATTACAGCTCTGACACATGACACAAAATTGCTGCCATTTGCTTTTAAGGAAGGTCAGCATGGTGGTAAAAGCAGCAACACTCAGGAATCAATGGGCAAAAGGAGCAGTGGCAAAATTCAAGATTATTTCCTTTGCCACACTCATACATAGCAACGTAGCACGCGCTATTCTTTTTCATGGGAAGATGTTTTTAAGCCTCATGGCTTCCATGTGGAAGTAATTTCATCTCCTAATTAAGATCACATTTATGAATAAAAGCAGAGGAAGGAAGCCAACTTGACAAGGGTATCATACCAAAAGCCAGGGTAAGTGGGAAGTCTTTGTTTTGTGGTCATTATTGGAGTAGTGTGTGAGACTCATTAAGGGTTTGGTTCTGACATATTTATAGAGAAACAGAGACAAGGTTTTCCTGGATTTGGTAGCACCCCTGTTATTGCAAGTTAGCCAAAATTTACCCTTAACCTCTTATGGAGAGTTACATTACTTACCTTCTAGAAACTTTCCCTGTATGATATATGAACCATACAATTTAAGCCATTAGGCTTTTCAAATAGAGGCTAAAACCTTTAAGGAAAGTTTCCTAAATACTTTCAACAGAGAATTATGAAATGGGAAGAAAGAAGAAAGACAAAGAGATTTTAGTACCTGCAGGCATTATTAATCAGAACCAAAACAGAGAAAAGGAAAAAAAATTGCATTAGTCCTGTCCATGGTGAAACAGATTTATAGAGGAATGTTTTCTTTTAGTTTGTCATGGACAAATTTATTTCAATCCTATGGAAATAGGTACATTGATAACTAAGTTTTAACCAGAAAAGAATGATTTAATTAAATATTCTTTCCATTTTGAGGCTATATTAATAGTTTAATACTATATATAAAAATAAACAAAACAGAACGTAGGAAAAATGTGTCTAATGGTGATATTTCTTTACAGTTGAACATCAGCAGTGTGTGTAATAGAAAAACTAAATCCAGGTTTGCTCAAAGTATATTCAAAGCTGGCACTATCATCTTTGAGTTAAATAAGCATAATTCACACTTGCTATTTCAACAGAGTTACCATGAAAGAGCAAAATTAAAAAACAAAATCTACCTGCTTTTCAGAAATTTATGTGTATATGTTTACATACAGACACCTACATACACACTCATGGGAACAGCTTCCAAATGGAGTTTTATCTCATTATATATTAATTAAAATAGAATAATATACATTGCGTTTGGGGGGATTTGCAGTAGTTGATTATTCAAGAAGTATTACATTGAAACCCTCAATGATCCAATTGTCAATATGAAAAAAAAAATGCTAGAATTGGAGTTCTATTTTAGGTTATAGATGTTGTGAAAAACACCTCCCAAATGAATTACAATTTTTGTCTTAGCCTTTTTTACACAATAAGACAATAGGGTATATTTGTGGCTTATAAAGTTTCTCATTTGTTTCTGTTTAAATTTTTTTTGAATGAATAGATAAATGAATATAGAACACTCTGTGTGTTTGCGTGTGTGTATGCATGTGTGTGTATGCATGTGTCTGTGTAGCTGCAGTCTTAGAGAGATAGATTACTATTTGGGGGGCAGTATGGATCAGGTTGAGAAGCTAGAGGCAGGGAAGAAAGAAGAAAAAGGGCCAGGCAAGAGGGCAGATTTATGACTGAGGTTGAGGGCAAGAAGAGAGCGAGTTAACCAGAGGCCCCCAACTAACTCCCCACAGAACTAGTTGCCCTCCCTCACCTCAGCCACATTCTCACTTCCCTACAGCTCTAGTCTGAGAAATCAGAAAGAAATTTAAAAAATTAAAGTGTGGAGGAGAACATTAGCCTCCTGACTCAAAATTTCAGAACTAGAAATAGACTTAAACATCAGTCAGTCCCCCTACACGGTTTTGAGATGAGTGAACCAAACCCAGAAGAAGGCTGGGCACGGTGGCTCACGCCTGTAATCCTAGCACTCTGGGAGGCCGAGGTGGGCGGATCGTTTGAGCTCAGGAGTTCGAGACCAGCCTGAGCAAGAGTGAGACCCCATCTCTACTAAAAATAGAAAGAAATTATACGGACAGCTAAAAATATGTATAGAAAAAATTAGCCGGGCATGGTGGTGCATGCCTGTAGTCCCAACTACTCGGGAGGCTGAGACAGGAGGATCCCTTGAGCCCAGGAGTTTGAGGTTGCTGTGAGTTAGGCTGACGCCATGGCACTCACTCTAGCCTGGGCAACAAAGTGAGACTCTGTCTCAAAAAAAAAAAAAACAAAAAAACAAACCCAGAAGAAGATAAGTGCTTTACTAGTCAGTGGGAAGAGCAATACTAGCATCAAAGACTCCTGGTTTTCAGTTAAAGATTATTTTTAGGACCAGAGTCTAGGAGAATACTAATAAAAATTAAACCAAGAACATCTTATGATTAATCTCTTCACTGTAGGAAGGGATACTGCATCTGCCACTGTGGCAGAGGTTGAGAAAGATGCTTAAACCAAACAGGGATCCTTTGTCTGAGAGCAAAATATCACCCTTGATCTTTTCAGAGGTAATTTTAGAAGTCTTCATCAGACAAAACCAATCCCCTTCCAGATGGTTCCTTACACACCTAATGATCCTAGACAACCAGATCCTATGTCCCTTGTGTGCTGCCTTTCTTTTATGCATGTTTCAAGTTCTTCAGATTGATTGTGAATCTTTGGCCTCAGGTTGCCCTTGATGTCACAGGTCTTTCTGGTTTCATTTATGTATGCACAGGGGAATTTGCTTTTCCAGTCTTTGAAGCTATATTAATGCCGCTTGACCTTCTCAGCCATGCAAAACTATCTTCCAGACCATTTTAAACCCCAAAGCTTCAATAGCAGATATTCACAGGAATGGCAAAAGTCTTTTGATGGTCAACATTATTTACAATTCTCTATTCCAAAATTTAATGTACATACGCTTTGACCATACCAAATTCACCTGTCCTGAAGAGAGGTATTACCTCTCTTACATGTAGGTAAGGATGTTGATGAGCACCATATGTATACTGTCAATAAATGTATTATTATACATGGGATATTATGAAACATCATTCGAAAAATATTTATTAAATGTCTACTGTGTGACAGACACAGTTGGTTAGCCCTGGAAATTCAGTGGTGAAAAAGGCAGAAAAGTTCATGTCCTCATGGAACTTACATAATTATTCTCTGCAAAATTACACCAGAGCCCAGAATTATTTACTATCCTTGATAAAGGCGTAATTTTTGTCTACTTACAAATGCTTGTTGTTAATGAATGTAAGCTTTTTATTAAAATATAACATAAGCACAGAAAAGCAAACAAATCAAGTATACAGCTCAGAGAATTTTCACCAAGTGAACACACCGATGAAACCAGCAGCCAGGTCAAGAAACAGAACATTATCAGCTCCCAGAAGCACTCTTATTAACTTTTTCTAGTTGTTAACCTTCCCAGAGTAACTGTTTTTCTGACTTTTTTAGTTTGGCCTTGTTTGAACTTTATAGAAATGGAATTAAATGGTGTATGATCTGTGTCTGCCTTCATTTGCTCAGTATTTGGCTTGTGAGATTCACCCAAGTTGTAGCATGTAGTTGGGTTTATTCAACTGCTGTATTCCACTGTATATTTTAATTTATTTATCCATTCTATTGTTAAAGATATTTGGGCTATTTCTAGTTTGGGCTATTGTCAACAGCTCATGATTAAGATTCTTGTACATCCCTTTAGGTGAACATTTCTGTTGGGTATACATCTACGAGTTGAAATATTGATTGGGTCATAGGTTATGCATGTATAGATCCATACTACATACTGCCAAAAAGTTCTACAAAGTGGTTGTAGCAAGTTATAGTCCCACCAGCAGCATATGAAAATTCCAGTTACTCCACATCCTTACCAAGCTTAGTGTTATGTGCTTTTTCATTTTCGTGTGCATTTTTAAGTTAAAAAAAGTCGAATAGAACCACTGGGGCTTCGTGATAAACAATGAGACATCATAAAGTTTATAGCAACAGTGCTAATCCCTTGGATTCTAGTCTATGCCAATGATTCAAGATGGTATTATATTGAATTACAAACTCTGCTTAACTTATGATGGAATCAAAGCCACTGTTTACAATGGAAAATCCTGCAAAAGTTTGCCTTTCTTATATTTGATGCTGTGGTTTTTTCAAGTCAGCAGTGGTGGACCACCTTTTTTTGCCAGAGGGCCAAGTAAGAAAAAATAAAAATATGTAGAGGCCACTTTTTTGAATTTCGAAATGGAAATGGCTTTCTTGAGTCCTGGGGAAGAAATACATATTTGGATGTGAGACGACCTACCATATCAAATGGAAGACTGGAAGTGAGAAAGTTGGAGCGACTATTGGCCAGTAGAATGCTGACATCAGACCATATTTGAGAAATGCCTGTAGGGATACAGTTGTCACCCTGAAATTAGCTTGTCAATCATATTGCAAAGCTAGGAGGGCATCCATGACCCTTAATAGGAGCTGAAGCAGCCCTCCCCGGCTTTAACAACACCATTCTAGAAGGAGTTGTAAATACAATGGTTCCAGGCCCAGGCCTATTACAAAGGGCCCAGCTCAAGTAAAGAAGAACCTATTCTTAGAAAACCACTGATGGCTTTTTTTTTTCTTTTCAGTCCAAGGTTTACACTCGCACACCAACCTTATATTTGGACTTCAAATTGGACCCAGGAGCAAAACATTCCCAGCCTATTCCTAAAGGTATGATGGATTCTGGGGTTTAGTAATCATGTCAGAAAAACAAACAACAACAACAACAAAAAAAAACAAAACAAGGAGCTGCTTTGTCTAGAATGTGTTTGTTTCTGAAACTCAGCATAAAGTTCTGTGAACTTTGTTCATGTTTAATTATGTTTAAATTAATGAATACTGCTGGGACCGTTCAAGTTAAGAAAACTAAGAGGAATTCATAGAACGTTAAGTTCGGCCCCTCTGAGACACATCCCTCAATTTACAAGTGTGGACACTAAGGCCCAACAGATTAGTCACTTGCTTAAGGCCACATAAAGACTTACTGGCCCAGAGAGGGCGAGTAAAATACACCTGTCTCCTGACTTTCCAGCCCTTGTTGACTCACAGTATTCTTGGAGGCAAATTCAGACCTGTGTTACTCAAAAACAAGTGCATACTTGATTGAGATACAGGTTTTGCTTGATATAGGTATTGTTACGGAAGTGTTAACTTTAGGTTGAACCTAACAAATAATTGAAAAATTCCCAAGTATTTAAGGTCAATTTTATTTTAAAAAATGGCTATACCCAAGGTCATTAGGCATCAACTTTGAGCCCATTATTTTGTTCTTTGTTTTTTCATTCTGGCTATTTCTTAAAATAATTTTATTTAAAATTTTTTTAATTAATTTTATTTTTTATTGACAAAAGATGTACATATTTTCGGGGCACATGTGATAATTTAGTGCAGTCATATAATTTGTAAAGATCAAATCAGTGTGGCGTGAATGATTTTTTTAATGTGTTATTGAATTCAGTTTGCTAGTATTTTGTTGAGGATTTTTGCGTCTGTTTTCCTCAGTAATATTGGCCTATAGTATTCTTTTTATGTTGTGTCCTTGTCTGGTTTTGGTATCAGGGTAATGTTAGCCTCATTGAATGAGTTTGAAAGTATTCCCTCATTTCAAGTTTTTGAACAATTTGAGTAGAATTGGTATTAGTTCTTTATTTTTTTTAATTCAGGATATTATGGGGGTACAAATATTTTGGTTACATGAAATGAGTTTGCCTTGCCCAAGCCAGGGCTACAAGCGTGTCTTTCTCCCATACAATGTGCCCCGTCTCCATTAGCTGTGGATTTACCCCCCCAGCACCCCCACCACCTGACCAGCACCCAGTGACTATTACTACCATGTGAGCACCTTAGTGTTGATCAGTGAATACCAATTTGATGGCAAGTACATGTGATGCTTGTTTTTCCATTCTTGTGATACCTTACTTCGGAGGATGGGCTCAAGCTCTATCCAGGATAATGTAAGGGGTGCTAGATTACCATTGTTTTTTGTGGCTGAGTAGAACTGCATGGTATACATATACCACATTTTATTTATTAATCCACTTACGTATTGATGGGCATTTGGGTTGTTTCCACATCTTTGCAATTGTGAATTGTGCTGCTATAAATATTCCAGTGCAGATGTCTTTATTATAAAATGTCTTTTTTTCCTTTGGATAGATGCCTGGTAGTGGGATTGCTGGATCAAATGGTATTTCTATTTTTAGCTTTTTGAGGTATCTCCAAATTACTTTCCACAGGGATTGTACTAATTTGCAGTCCCACCAGCAGTGTAAGAGTGTAAGTTCCAATCTCTCCACATCCACGCCAGAATTTGTTATTTTGGAACTTTTTGATAGAGGCCATTCTCACTGGAGTTAGGTGATATCTCATTGTAGTTTTGATTTGCATTTCCCTAATGATCAGAGATATTGAGCAGAATTCAGCAGTGAATCCATCAGGTCCTGGACTTTTCTTTGCTGGGAGACCTTTTATTATGGCTTTGACCTCATCACTTGTTATTGGTTTGTTGAGGTTTTCTGTTTCTTCATGGTTCAATCTTGGTGGATTGTATGTGTCCAGAAATTTATCCATTTCTTTTAGGTTTTTCAATTTGTTGGCATATAGTTGTTCATAATAGTCTCTAATGATTTTTTCATATTTCTGTGGTCTCAGTTATATCTTCTTTTTTTATTTCTGATTTTATTTATTTGGATTTTTCTTTTTTTATTAGGTTTTTCAATTTTGTTTATCTCTTCCAAAAACCAACTTTTCATTTTCTTGATCTTCTATATTGATTTTTAGTCTCAATTTCATTTATTTCTCCTCTGACCTTCATAATTTCTGTCCTTTTACTAATTTTGGGTTTCATTCTGGCTGTTTTTAAGTACAGAAAAAATTTTAGATTCATTTGATTAAACATATGCCTACACTATGCATCATTTTTGGAACAGTAAATATGAGTGTACATGTGCTTTAACTTTTTAGTGCAGTGCTTTTTCCTTTTAATCTTGAGTTTGCTTTCCTCCAATCCCTTTTCTTCCTATATATCCCAGGTCTAGGCTATATGTCACATCAATTCTTGAATTATATCTTGCTGTATTTTTCTCCACACTTATTTTTCTATACTGACATATATATGTATTCAAATATACACACATATAAGATTATTTTGTCATTGTTTTACTAAAATGGAATCATTATAAATACTTTTTTCCTCTTGTTTATTTGACCGAACAATACTTCATGGAAATCTTTCCCAATCTACTTGCATGGCTCCTTTTAACAGTGATATTCTACATCCTGGGTTTACTATGATGTATTTAGGCATTTCCTGTTTGTTTTCAGAAACATTTTTGGAGGAATGCAAAAGCAAGTAGCTTAGAAATGCATGTTTAGCATTGAGTCTCTGTAAACCCACTTAGAACAAGTCTATTATGAACCCAGCTATGAAGCAAAAGAACCTGTCTTTTCTAAGACATCATTTCCAGTTATAGTGTGTGCTCTCTTCCTCAGTCTCTCCCTCCTGCCCCCTCCCTCCTTCCTCTCTCTCTTCCTCTCTCACACACACACACATACTCACACCCACACTCATCCATACTTCCATTGCATTAGGTGACAAATGCAAAGTTTGAGACTTCCTTGTCTAGTGCCAAACAAACAATTAATTCGAGCATTACAAAGCACTTATTATTTGCAGATCTGATAGTCCTGGCTGCCTGTAATGAGATTTACCAGATGGTAAAATTATGCTGTGTACATTTTATTATGAAGTCATTGAAATCAAGGTCACCCTTTGTCTTTTTCTTAATCACCTTTCCAGGTCAAACTCTGTCATAAACTCCAAGGACTGTCTAAATTCATTTTATTTGGGTGCTTTGTTGCATCAAATATTCCATGAAATGTGTGAGCCATTGGCCGGGTGCTGGACATGTTTTGTTTATAATATTTTGATTGTTTTGTTACTCATGGTAAAGGGATTTGACATGGATGTCTGGGTAATGTTTGGCTTTTGGCATATGCTTTGCAGTCTAATTTAATGTTGACTTGGTTGTATCATTACCAGACTAATTGGATGGAAAGGGAAGCATACACTGCTACCATCCCATCCCTGATACTGGGAAAATGCATATGTCCCAAGGCAAATTCAGTTAAGGGAGACTACAAACATTTCTCATGAATCAAACTAGGTTTTATCTGAATTCCTTCCCATAAATAGTATTAGAATCAATTTTTACCATCTCTTTATTTCCTTAGGGCTAAGCACGTTTCTGCTGGGTTGTGCTAATCTCGCAGAAAACAGATGTTTCATGCAGTGATGATTTGGAAGGCAGTTGATATCAGGAATTGAGCTGGATGATGCATCACTTAAAAAGAATCCAATTTGTTGAGTCTCTGACAGTACCAGATTCCTTTCACATTGGCCACACGTTTTTCATATTAGCTCTTGGCTAAAATAAGAATAAGTAGGTTTTTTTTTTTTTTTTGCCATGACTTTTACCATCTCTCATAAGGCAATCTGATTTTCCTTGCTGTAAACTGATTTACAGATAACACTGTTTGTTATCATTCATTGTGAAGGACATAAATCTGTATTTCTGGAAAAATGTCAATCTTTTCCAAAAAATCTATACCTTCTGGTCCTTACGCTCCCCTTGTCTTCTGACTGATCGTATCACAGTTTGGTTCTAAACAGCCACTTTGTTTATTTTCCCCATCCTCCTTTACTGCACCTCTGCTTCTAGATACTTAAAAGCATGTTCTGGAATATTGAAAATGGAGAAATGTTATAATATGGGAAAAACTTGATTTTGTGAGCTTTTTTGCTTTCCTCACCTTATAACTTTTCTTTACAGTATGTATAGATCAGTAAACATAATTTCTTCAGAGAACATGTAGTCTACCCCTTTGTGGTAGGCAAAATAATAATACTCAAAGATGTCCATGCAATAATCCCCAGAACCTGTGAATATGTTATGTTACTTGGCAAAAGGGACTTTGAAAATGTGACTAAATTAAGACTCTTGAGATGGGGAGATTAGCCCGGATAACCCAAGTGGGCCCAATGTCATCACAGGAGTCTGTATAAGTGAAAGAAGGAGATAGGGGAGTCAGAGTGTGACAATAGTAGCAGAGGTCAGAGTGATGTGATTGCTGGTTTTGAAAATGGAAGGGACCACAAGCCAAGGACTTGGGGCAGCCTCTAGAAGCTGAAAAAGGCAAGGAAAGACATCCTCTCCTAGAGCTTCCAGAAGGAACACAGTCCTGCTGACACCTTGATTTTAGACCCATGAGGCCCATTTTTGGGCTTCTGACCTCCAGAACTACAAGATTATAAATTTTTATTGTTTTAAGGCACTAAGTTTTGGGATCATCTGTTACAGTAGCAATAGAAAACTGATACACCCTCTTAAATATTGCCCATAATGTTTTTGCTTCTGTGTTTACTTTCTAAGGAAAAAAAGGAAAGAAGCTGCATCTTCCTCAATTAAAAAGTAGATTTTAATGCCACTCATACAGTCATTACTTAGTGAGTCACATTAGTGTATATTTAAATAAGTCTTATAGTATTGATTTTCTATATGTCACATAACGTATTACCCCAAAACCTAATGCCTTAAAACAACATGTATTATCTCACAGTGTCTCACAACTTAGCTGTGTCCTCTGGCTCTGGGACCATTACAAGGCTGTGATCAAGGTGTCAGCTAGGGCTGCAGTCATCCCAAGGCTCAACTAGGAAGGATGCACTTCCAAGCTCATACTTATGTGGTTGTCGGCAGCATTCAGTTTCTTGAGGCTTGTTGGCTAGAGTCTGCTCTCTGTTCTTTGCCATGTGGGCCTCTACGTAGGACAGATCACAACATGGCCACTGACTTCATCAGAGTTGCAAATGAGGGAGCAAAAGAGGATGAGCAAGATGGAAGCCAGAGTCTTTATGTAACCTAATCTCAGAAGTGACATCCCATCACTATTGCTGTATTCTCCTGGTTAGAAGCAAGTCACTAGGCGCAGCTAACATTCAGAGAGAGGGGTTTGCACAGGGCAATACCAGGAAGCAGGGTCATGTGGATGTCTTAGAGTCTACCACTACATTTATGATCTTGGTTGAAAGTACCACACATTTTCCATACGGTCAATGACTCAAAAACAGGTAGTGATTTGAGTAAGCCTAGAAAAATACATGGTGAGTTTTCCTCAGACTTCCTGCCTAAATGTCTTTTCATAGTCATTCTCTACTTTTAAGGAGAATGCCCCATACATGAATGATTCATGTAGAATTTTAGATTTTAGGATGTTTTCATAGAGAGAGCAAATGCTGATTTTGTTCACTACACTAAATACATGATTTAATTCATGGGTAGTTTTTTGCAGAGCTCTCTACTTACCAGGAGTACATTAGAATATTCAATCACAGTTCTCTTCATACTTAGAATATACACATAACAGTTATGAATGTAAATCAATAAGTCTTCAGAGCAGTGATTAACTTGAACTTGAGTAAAATTAGCCAGCAAGAAGTTTCATCATTTTCCTTTGGATGGATTGTCTTTTTCATATTGATTTGTAAGAGCTTTTTATATATTCTGAATACTAGTCATTGTCAGTTATTTGTGTTGCAAATATCTTCTCCCTTTTGCTTTGTTTTTCACTCTTCTATACTATTATATTTTTCTATATTTTAATAAAAATTTCTTACATGTATCAATTTATTCCTTAATGATTAGTGCTTTCTGTGGCTTCTTTAATTATCTTTCCCTAACCCAAGATCATAAAAATGTTCTATTATAGGTGCTTTGTTGTTTTGCCTTTCATATTGGTATATTTATTCCACCTGGAACTGGTTTTCTCTTATGATTATTTTTTTCAATTGCCAGATAAAATTATATGTAATTATAGTATACAATATGTTTTGAAGTATATGTATATTGTGGAATGACTACATCTAGCTAATTAACATAGGCATTACCTCACATAGTTGTCATTTTTGTGATGAGAACACTTAACATCTACTCTCTTAGCATTTTTCAAGAATGTAATACATTGTTATTAACTATGGTCACCATGTTGTACAGTAGATTTCTTGAACTTATTCCTACTATCTAACTAAAATTTTATATCCTTTGGTGGAACTGGTTTTCATGTGTGGTGAGGTACAATTGCATTTTTTTTAAAATATGGTTTTGAGAAAGAGGAAAAAATGGCAAAAACCCATGATGGGGATGTCATAAACATTTTCAGGAGTTCAATTCACTGAATCATCCTATAGTAATAATAATCATCACAGCTAACATTTATTAAATGCCTCCTGTTTGCTAGAAACTGCTCTAAGAATTTTCCCTATATTAACACCTGCAATCCTCACATCCCCATGAGATAAGGACTGTGATTATCTCATTTTTCAAATGAAGAAACTGCAGTACAAAAAGGTTAAGTAACTTACTCAAGATCAATTAGCTAGTGAGTGTTTGGGATTCCAACTCATATAATCTGACTTTCACTAGGACTCTTAACTGCCATCTTGTCCTGAACCAAACAAATTAGTGAGCCTTTAGTGACCAATACCCTATTAGTAGTGCCTTGGGCATATTGGTAAATAAATCCAAGATTTTGCAGATAGGTTAAAAAAATGACTATTCTTGAAAATTTTTAAATTAATAATCTCACCAGTTTGAAAATTTTGTTGTGTTTTTCTTATATGTCATCTTTAGGAGAGAACAGATTAAATTGATGATCAATGTAAATTAAGAAACTATTCTAAGAATTTAAACACATTTCAATTTTGATAGGGGTGGGTTTTTTTTCATATTTTGTAGGTGCTATTTGAAAATATGTTTCTCATAAAAACAGTCAAGTATCTAAATATGTCCTGAAATAATCTTAGGGGTATTTATGACTTTCCTGCTAATATTGAAGTTTCTATTGTTTTCTGAACCTTTCCTTAACCCTTAAAACTCTGTATATTTTAGATCTTAATAGTCTATAAACATGGCTTCAATCTAAGTTCAAATGCCTAAAATAGCTTCTATTTTATAGCTCTAAATATAATTTATTGTGTCTACATATCTGAATTATTTTCTGAATTTTTCTGAGCAATTAAAAACTAGATGTGAATATTTATATTTGAAGAGGAGACAAGTTCTGTCCAGATAAAACCAAGAAATAATAGTACCATGGATTACGTTAGTTAAATATTATCATATTAAATATCGTGTTGGTGGAAAAACGTAGTGCTGCCATGTAGACTTAGTCTCCAAAGAGCAGGATATAATTACTATCTGTCAATTAAAAATTAAAAATAAAAGAACAGGATAAGCTTCCAGGGGATTCTAATACATTTTTTTCTTAATATTTTATTAGAAGAAAATAATCAGCAGAGTTTGTCCTCCAGTGGGCCAGGCGCCATTCTGGGCACAGGGAAGGCTGTATTCTGAGAGTTTATGTTCCAAAAAGCTTATGTTGCTAATATATTTCTTATTCAAAATGTTAAATTTTGTTTATTTCTTAGTTTTTCTGATAGCTTCTGATGTAATGAATGTTCAATATTATGAATGTGGGCCAAACCATAAGGGAGGGTTATCCTATAGGTTGTAATTGTTCTTGTTTAAAATCCAGGATCTTGAGAGACAGCTCTTAATGTTGTATACCCATGGCTTAAAAACACAACCTATAGTATGATCGTTCCATAATGTGTGAAGTGCATTCTGAGTATATTTTATTCTGGAAAACCAGTTGTTTCAAGTGTCTCCATGTTTGTACCGTTCTGTGCAATATAGTTGGGCATTTTATTATTGGTAAAAATAAATCAAATTTGGTAAAATGGGCATTCTCTTGTTTTCTTGGATGCAATTCCTGCAAGTTCATGTAATAACCTCTTTCCCAGACTGCAGAGCTACAAAGTCAACCCCTCTCTTTCTCATGCTGTTTATGGTTAGTTATAAGATGGGGGCTAAATGCCAATTCTTGGCAAGCTTGTAGATCTAATAGTGAGCTGTGAGTGGCTATGTCATCAGGAAACCCACTTTATGTCACCAATTCTAGACTGCAGTGTTCGGTGGGACACAAACAGCATCCTAGGTGCCATGAGGTTCTTGATGAGGACATTTTGGGGAAGAGTGACTCTGACAAGCTTTGCTCAGTGTATGGTGCAGTCCAAGAGGAGACTAGTTAGCTTGGTGTCTAGGGCGGTGCGGTGGGGACCATGGGGCCATCTCCATGCCCATGATCCTTCTCTGGCCTGGGTCACAGTCTCATCAGAAGCATGTAACCTCATGACCTGCATAAATTTGGAGGAATGTGGGAAGAGAAGAAAGGGGCAGGAAAGGGAACTACTATTTGTTATATACCTCCCAAGTGCCAAGCATTGGGTAGAGAAGGTTAAAAACATGTAACACATATATGTATGTATAGATGAATATGGACATTTATATATGTTTATACAGACATACAGTGCCACTTGGTCATTACAGCAGCCTTGTGCTGAACCTGTTCTTTCCTTATTTTACAAACCAGCAAACAAGCTTGAAAAGGTTGAGAGTCTAGTCCTAGATCTCCCCAAGGGTGATGCGCTGATTTTTAAACCTGCACTTTCTACCTGTGACAGTGTGTTTGTTTTTGTTATTGTTTTATAGTTACTTAGTTGGTTTGTTTTCCATGCCTCCACAAAGCCCCTTTAAGGTTTGTCGCTTCCCTATCCTTCCTCTACTCCCCAAGAGAGATTTTCTGGCTTAGAGCTAAATACAGAGGCAGGACAGGCAGAGGGGTGGTGATAGTAGAGAAGTGTAGGACCAGACAGAGATGAGTCTGTCTGCCAGGGACAGGAGTTTGGGCTTGTCCTGGGGGAACAGGGAGTCACTGAAGGATTTTAAGTGGGGCTTCTAGAAAAGGTCCAATTCACGGTGTGTAGAAAATGGATTAGAGGCAACCAGTTAGGGGACATTTTTTTTTTTCATCTGTATGGTTTTATCTTAAAAGAAAAGAAAGATATGAAATAAATATTGCAAACATATATGTTCATTATTTCATCCTTTCTGCTCATCTGAATTAAAAATTAAAGTGTTGAAAATAAATGAAAATTCTTCTCTAAATCTGAGAGGAAAAGAAATTAGCAAACACTTTGGTCTAATGATGAGGAAACATCAAACAAACCCAAACTGAGGGGCATTCTATAAAATAACTGGTCAGTGCTCTTAATGAAAGAAAGACTGAGGAAGTGTTTCAGATGAAAGAAGATTAGACATGACAACTAAGTGCAGTGTGTGATCCTACATTGGATCCTGGACTAGAAATTTGTTTTTCCTTTTTCCATAAAAGGCATTACTCAGACAATTGACATAATTTGAATATCTGTACATAGATAACAGTATTGTGTTGATGTTCGTTTCATAATTTTTATAAGTGCACTATGGTTTGGTAGGAAAATATCCTTGTTTTTAGGAAATGCAAACTGAAAATTATTTCAAGGTAAAGGGGCGTCATATCTGCAGTTTATTCTCAAATATTTCCAAAAAAGGAATGTCATATATTTATAGCTAGAAGAATGATAAAGCGTATGTGGTAACATGTTAGCTTTTGGGAAATCTGGGTGAATGGTATACGACAATTCTCTGTGGTATTTTTGCAACTTTTCTGTACATCTGAAATTATTTTAAAGTAAAAATTAAAAAATAATTTAGTGGAATGAGGGGGGGGAGGGGAGAACCAGGCAGATCTGCCTCCTGTCCCAGGAGGCCAGGTGTGAGGTCCAAGGTGAGGGAGGTGCCTGCTGAAGCTGAACTTCCAGAGGCTTCCAGGGGGGTGGGGTGGAGGCCCTTAGGAACCAAGGCTGCTTTGGGGTCCAGCTACCAGTGTGACCCAGAGTTTGGGGAAAGGTGCATTCTCTCTTTAGCCCCAATGCCTTCTCTCCTTCCTTCCTCAGTGCTGATGTCTGTTATGCACTTGGTGTGTCACCAGGCCATGTACTTCTACGTTCTTTGCACATACATGTATAGGGAGTATTAATAGTTGTAAGTTCATTGGAATAATGAACTCTAAGACTGAGGCCAGAGAACAACGAGCTGGGTTAAGGCAAGGAATGTAGGCCAAGAAAAGCTGTCACTAGGGACGTTTGCAAGAATTAGGATCCTCCTTGGAAATGAGAGCAAATGCCACAGAAAATGATTTACATATTTAAAAGAAAAATTTTACGTTTTTTCTGTTTGGCTAAAGGAGATTTGACTTAAATGTGTTGCTGACTTAACCATCCTAGGGGACCTGAATGAAAATGTGACCTCCCAACCCATTTTATTTGTCATTGCCCAAGGGAAGGGAAGAGCTTCCCAGCTGCAAAGAGATAGTAGCTTGGAAACCGTATTTGTAGGAGAAAGGAAATTATAGGGGCTGTGATCTCTGACAGAGCAATAAAAATTTGGGGATGGCATCAATTCCTGGTGTAGGACATAAAAGTGGGAGGAGAGGGGGGGAAGGAAGAAAGAAAGATAAGAAGGACCTGAAACTCTCCTTAAGAGAGCTCTTTGCTGATGCAATCCTCCTCTTCGCAGAGAAGGAATTCTAATAAATTGTGGCAGTTGTTAAACTTATAGTAAGCATTCACACAGTTTGACTTTTGTTTTCTTTTGAAGTAGCCTTAACAAACAATGCTCAATGGAAATTAAACAAGGTTTGATAGAAGCAAGGGCAGATAGATATCATGATAAAAACAAGAAATGTAAATTGCCCCTGTTCTTGTTTCATTCTCTCAAACACTGCTTTCCAACCAGCAAAATGAATTGTGTTATTATTGGCAAAGATGAACTCTGCATCCTAATAGGAAACTTTTACAAGGAGTAAAAATAGGTGATAAATTGACTTGGCCTTTCCCTTAAGCAAATGTCTGGTCCCTCTGGATCATGTAAAAAGATAAAAAAGAAAAGAAAACAGACCTAGACAGTTATGTGTGGACTAGATTTCTGCTTGGAGGGTGAGTAGGAAGCAGAGGAGGTAGAGAAGAAATGAGATTAGATCAAATGATCCCAAATAAAAAGCTAGTTGAGCATTTGAGAGATGTAAGGTTTTGTCAAATGTAGAAACAATTTTTTAATACCTTTAAACCATGAAGAAGGGATTAGTTATATAAATTATGACACACCCTTACAATGGAATGCTATGCAGTTTTCCCCAAGGATGAGTTACGTCTCTATGTTTTGACATAGAAAGGTATCCAAAGTAGAACATTGAATTTGTTCTAGTTTTTAAGGAAGTAGTGTATAGTGCATAAAAGAAAAAAAAGCTGAAAGCACAAATACCAAATTTCTAGCAATATTTATGTCAGGGTAAGTATGAAGTTTGCAGAAAGATTTTCAGTCTTGATGTTCCACACCTTCACACTTCTAAAATATTTCTAAATTGATGTGTTACTTTTTTACAATCAGAAAAAATAAAGCTATTTGTGCTTTGAAAAAGAAAGGATGTGGAAACAACCCAAGTGCCTGTCAATCCATGAGTGGATTAATAAAATATGGTATATGTATACAATGGAATACTACTCATTTATAAAAAAATGATGGTGACCTAGCACCTCTTATATTTTCCTGGCTAAAGCTTGAGCCCATCCTCTGAAGTGAGGTATCACAAGAATGGAAGAATAGGCACCGCATGTACTCACCATCAAACTGGCACTGACTGATCAGCACTATGGTGCTCACACAGTAGTAATATACTTTGGGGTAGGAGGGTTGGGGGTGGGTAAACTCACAACTAATGGACGAGGTGAGTGTTGTAGGCAGGGAAAGGGCATGTCTCAAATCATGGTTTGGATGTGGCAAAGCATAACATGTAACCAAAATGTTTGTACCCCCATAATTTCCTGAAATAAAAAAAAAAGAAATTTAAACAATTTTCAACGGCAAAATTTTTGAAAAAGCAGAGAAGAAAGGGGTTTTGTTGTAGAGTATGATTATAAATCAGGCTAAATAGGAATAGGAAGACTCAGCATTCGTTAGAAAACAGAGAAAGAAGTGCTCCAGCAGAGCCAGCCCATCCATGCAAGAGTTGAACCGGGCTATAAATTGTTGGCATGTGTTTTCAGCATCTACCACGAACCTCCCTTCCCAAAGGTGCACAACTTGAACACCTGGCTGTGCCTTATTCATCTTTGTATCTCCACCCACAATGCATGCTCATGGCAGATGTTCGAAAAATGGCAGTAGACCAAGCTTGGAAGACTAAGCAAGTGGGTGAACAAGGGAGAAGAAGAATGCATGAACTATGAATAAACAGCATTGCTTTTAGAGGGCTTAAACTCATTCTAGCAAAATCTCAGAGAGGAAAAACTGAAATAGGAGGATGAAAATATATCCTCTGGCGTCCACCCAAGTGTGTTTGTTTCGCTATCCATAAGACTTTCTTAACAAGACTCAATTTATGTTAAGTTTTATCAGTTAGAGCTTTTCTTCTGTGTCCCATTGGGTGTTCCAGCCCATGCACCATCACAGGCATGTCCTTAGATGTGTATTTCGTCCTCCTTGCTCGTCTGTGCCTGCCTTCATTTACTCTGTCATCAAGTTAGCTCCTACACAGACTCCAGTGTGGGCCCTGTCCTTCCAGTCTTGAACTCTGCCCTGTGTTCCCCTTCTAGATCTCCTTTTCCACTGAAGGCACATGGAGGGATACCCTAATTCCATTTTGAGTATGCCATTTCTAGATTCATGTCTCTCAATGGAAACACAGCATGTCTTCTGAGCCATGGGTGCCCTGCATAAGTATCCATGAAAATCAAGTGCTGGTGCTGATTGCAAATGGCAGGCAGTCAGGGGTTCTGAGCTCTCAGCCCCACAGGTCATGGAAGGAATCTGGTGAATTCTATACACCCTCTTCCCAGAAAAGTGTACAGACTTGAAAAATCATGTGAGTGATTCCAGGGAGCTCACAGGCCATCTGAAGCCCATTTATACCCCAAAGATTATGCATCCCTGGAACTGATGCATATTCTATTTTAGGATAGATAAGAAGGAAAGAGTTCACTGGAAACTAGAATGCAACTAAGTACAAAAAAAGCATATTTCTGGTATCATCTTCACACTTCAAACAACCTGGAAGCACAACAAATTGAAGATAAAGCCAGACTGGAGTGTTGCAGTTAATAACATGATGTCAGAATCCGAAGTCACAGTTTGTTTGTTAACACAACTTTTGGCACATAGATATACAGCCAAGTGAATTGTACACTGTCTACTTTGGGGTGGTTCTTAAACATTTGGGGCCAAGTCATTTAGGTTTAGGGGTGTGTTTCTGTGTGTGAGTGTGAACATATGTGAGTGTGTATTTTAAACAGCTCACAGAACTTAAATATTTAAATATATATGTAAAAGAAAAGAAAAAATATATATGTTCCTTTTGGCATTATGGACACTAACATTTTAATGTTGCTGACTTAACTTTGCAGGGTGGACAAGCTTCATTTATACCATATCTGGAGATGTTTATATTGGTAAGTTGTGGGTATGTCACTTTGGGTTCAATTGTAGTTTAATTTAAACTACTCAAGGGAGAGAAGGTAGGATGAAACCACTTCATGTAGTTGAATATTTAATATGTACTGACTTTGAATCCTTCCCTCCCATACCAGCTCTCTCTATATCCCAGCACAGGTATGCCCAGGGCGGGGTGCCTCTCAGCTTACAGAATGTTTAGTGAGGCAGAAGAGTATGAACCCCAGTCCTGATGCAGCCATTTCATTGTGGCCTGGGCCCAGACAAAAGGTCCAGGCACAATTATGTGTGTTGACAGCTTACTAGGACGTCGTCAACCTCCATACCGATGAAGGGATGGAACTACATTGGGCTCTGAGGGGAATAGGAATCTGTCTGTCTCCTGAGAGGTGGAGGTAGAAGGGGAGTTTGCAGTGCCAGTTGCCTCTGAGAAATCTCAAAGTTGGTTTTTTCCTATACTGAGGTGTTGTATATGTGTTGCTTGTTGAGTCTAGTCAAGAAAAAATGTTCGAGACCCAACCAACTCTCATTTTATGCATGAGGAATGTGACGTCGAGAGAAAGTTGTTTGCTTTGCCAGGGTTCTGCATTGGTAGACCTGGGACCAGAACCAAGAACTCTTCAATCCTGCTTCCAATGTTGTCCAGTGACAACGCAGGGACTGCACCATCTAACTTGTCTTTTCGAGTCTCCATGGAGTCAACCCAGCGGCAGGAGAGCCAAGGGACAGAGGAGTGGGAGAGAGGGCCTTGCAGAGCAGGCTGGCTCCTGCCTGCATCTGCTCCTACCCTTCCCATCCTCCTAAAAGCAGCCTGGGTTCCAGGAAGAGGCTCTCTGTGAGGCTGGCAGGAAAACAGCTGCAGCAGATGCTGTTGGTACCCCACCCACACCCTGGGGCATGACCTCCTTGGTACCCACTGACCAACTTCTAACTTCTAACTGCTTTGCCTGAAGGCTTTCCCTGAAACCAGTCAGGGCAGGATGAAAGCGCTGGAGAAATAACATCCTGGCCCCTCAGGCGGGGTAACTCTGGGGCCTGTGTGAGAGGCCTTTTCCTAGAGTTTCCCAGTAAGATGATGCTCAAGCCGCCCGCCATGGGAGTGTGTTCAGTGACTCGCCCTTCACTGTCTGTCTTCCCTTTTCTGTCTAACTCTCCTGACTTCTGCAGTGTTGTTTCCTGGGATCGCCTCCCAGATACGCTCCTTGTATCAGAATATGTCTCCAGCTGTGCTTCTGGGAAAACCCAAAGTAAGAGAACCAGCCTCCCACCCACCCCCCTTATTGCCACTGACAGCCATAGGTGGTGTGGATGGGGATGGACATTGCAAAGTGAAGGCCAAGAAGCCCCATTCCTGAGCCCTCTGGGGTTGGAGTCTCCCCACTTCCTCCTGCAGTGGTGCCAGCACTGAACTTCCTGGGGCCCTAACATGGCCACCTCCTTAGGCAGTACACTCCTAGCTCCAGAAATCTGGCTTGCTGATAGCATCTGTTCAGGGCTAGAAGGCCACACCCAGAGCTGTTTAAACTATTCCTTATATTCTCCAAACAGGGTGTTCAATTGCCTGAAATTATTCTTCTGGAAAATAATGGTAATACAAACTCATGTATTTTAAATTTATTCCTAATACAGTATAAATAATTTTAGTTCCTGTTTCACTGAATAACGTCTCAATTATGGGTCAGAAGCAAAATTCATTTAATTTTAGCACTTGAGAAAGTATGAAAAAAATCTAGTAGTAGTGTCATAAGTCCATGTGCACACATATTAAAGTATATTAACCATCTGGAAGAGATGAGACATCATTTGTTTTTATGATCTTCTGAACACCCTGAGAATCATGTAGTACTTTATAAAAATATAGAGAAAAACATTTCTATGGTGGCAATGCACCTGATTTATGATTTCAGGACCAACAAAACAATCTGCAGAAATGGAAAGTAATAAAGAAAGAACATGAATTTTGAAGTGGTAAGGATACCAGAAATGTTTGTGCAGAATGAGAAAAAGCAGGGAGAAGCAAACTTTCTGGAAAGAGCTAGATGGCCAATATTTCCATCTTTGCAGGCCACGTAGCCTCAGTTGCACTGCTTGGCCCTGCCAGTGTAGCACAAAAGCAGCCACAGGCAATACATAAACAAATGGGGTGGCTGCTCCAATAAAACTTTATTTATGGCCACTGAATTCACTCAAATGTGAATTTCATGTAGTTTTCACGTGTCATGAAATACAATTTTTAATTTTTTTAACCATTTAAGAAAATAAAAACCTTTCTTAGCCTGCGGGTGCTACAAAAGCTCACAGTTGATTTTGCTTTGAATGACATTGTAGAGGATGAAGGGAAGAAAACATAACAAGTAATCTTCAAAACCTGTTTTAAGCAGCAGTTACAGCCTTGTGTCCTGACAGACTTTTAGTCCAAGAAGTTAACGAGTGAAAAGCTCTGCAATTCTCAGGGTAAGAATGACTCACACATGCACTTGTTTTTCTAGAGGTGAGACAGGATTTTCCTGAGTCATCTCTACTCACTGGCCTGGTCCTCCCCGCCCCTCCCCCATGCCCATGGGCCACAGTGCAACACATGTGGCAGGAGATAGTGTTGTGGTCCGTAGCCTTGGAGCAAAGTGGCATCCATCCAGAATAAACTGGACCATGGAGAGAATCCATCTCACAAAACTAGCCTCTTGTGACTCTGCTTTAACCAGTAGTGTCTGGGGAAATGATCTCACTGGAATTTTATCTCCTTACCTTGCTCCTCTCTACCCACTAATAGAGGTGTTAATGAGCACAAGAAAAGGGCAAGAACAAATCACCAGAGGAAAAGAAATGACAAAACAGAAATAGCTATTTAATATGTACTGACTTAGAAAATCTATAGAGAGAATCCAGAAAATGTTTTGACTTTACTGCCTCAATGTTATCTTGCTTATGAAATTAAGATGGCACCAGCCAACCACCCACAGCAGGAAGTGATAAGCAAGGAATTGTCTTTTTCAAGATGTCAAGCACCTCCATTCAGATGAAGTGGATGTTATATATACTTAGTGTATCAGGCTCGAATACATAGGCTGCAATTTGGGTTGAAGAAATAATCTGGGGAGACTGCATAAAGTGGAAATTTAGGAGGACTATTAAAAATGTTAATTGAGTTTACCCCCCCAACCCCTCCACTTGACCAGCACCCAATGAATATTACTACCATGTGAGCACCTTAGTGTTGATCAGTTAGTACTAATTTGATGGCAAGTACACGTGGTGCGTGCTTTCCATTCTTGTGATACCAAAATGTTTGTACCCCCATAATATCCTGAAATAAAAAAATGTTAATTGATACAAGAAGTGCTTAAAAGATGGACATTGATAAATTTAGTTTGATTACAAACAGTTGGAGTTTTGAAGATTAGGAAATGCTGGACATCTAACTAGTTGTCAAAGTCAGACATTTTAAAGTTCAAGGTAAGTATGGTGAAGCCATGTAATTGTCCTCTAATGACACCTTGAAGAAAAGAAAGAGTTAACAGCTAAAGTAAGACAAGTACAGTTAGCACTTTCTTATTCAGACAAAGTATTCACTTTCCATTCATCTGTAAGTATTCATTTTATGCTCATCAGGAATCTTGTTAATTTTTGATACATTTGCTTTTTTCAACAGTGAAGAGCCTTCTAAGATGATTGTAGAATAGTAGCTTTAAAAATTGTGCAACAGAAAAAGAGAGACCTTTGACAATAAATTTTTACTGAGGCAAAACATCCTTTGACTGGCCTTCAGCTGGAAATTTGTGCAGCATATGATAAAAAGAGAAATCAAAAGAAAATAAAAACTACGTGGTCAGAAAACCAGTGGATTCTGCAGATACTAATACTGAATCTCTTCCCTGCAGCTGTGGTGAAAATTACTTTACACATTAAGGCAGAGATCAAAAGGATAAAAGAGTTTATGTCCTGTATCCCTGAAGCTTGGTACAGTTTATCTGCTTGGACTGCCAGTCCCCTAGAAGGACCAATATCAAGTATACTGTTGGTGCTTAGAAATTGTATTTAGAAATCTGAAATCTAAAAACATTTATCTGTGCTTATTGAAATGAACTTGCTTAGGAAGGCAGTAAAATGTTTCAAATGTATTTAAATATTAATAAGTTTCACGCTTAGTTTGTGTTCATCCTTTTGCTCTGGTTCTGGGTGGTATTAAGAAGTTTGACAGGATCTCTAGGTCTTACCATAAAGAGAGGAAAGCACATGTGTACCCCAGAAGGTCTCTTAATTGACCTCCACTTACCCGACTAACTGGATTGGCCAGTAGTGACAAATATCTTGAGGGAGGTGCCCGATCATGGGATGATCATTTCCTCCCTGGTCTACCTGCCATTGCTGCTCCCACTGACTGAGGTGTAGTGGACTTAAAGGCAGCTGTGTTTGTTCTCAATCTCTTTATGCCAGTTGCACCAATAATTGCAATTACGTAATTTAATTAAACAATTTTTAAATTAATGAAATAGGTATGAAAAGAGAGTTCATATTTCTAGAACAACTAAGTCAAATGCTTTGTAAAAGCGAATTGCTAAGGAAAATCCCTTTGAATTAGTATGGGAGAGATGACAGTAAATGATTAGGGGGGACTGTAATAATCTAGAAGAATTGAGGTGGTGCATTATGGGTATGCTTTAAAAAGAAAGGTAATGCTTCAGTCCAATCAGTAGACCCATCTTAACTGTATCTTTAAAAATTCACAAATGAATGCACATTTATGCTTTAATTTAAAATAAAATGTTTGAGGCAGTTTGACTGTCTTTTTCAATTAAAAATCTCAATTGTATCAGGTAAGAAGGATTCAACTATACATATAAAATCGATGATTTCAAGATCTCTGATAGAAGTACCAGAGTATGTGGAACAGAGTAAGTGGGACAATAGTTCTTATAAAGAGAAGAAAAGGAAAAAGGAAAGATGGCATGAACAGAAAAGTTGTACAGCGATTCATCACACACTGAAGATGTAGCACTGACTTTAAGTTTTAAAGTATTTTGGCCTTTTATGACTGTTTAGGCAAAAGAAAATTGCAATTAAATTGTTTTCAGTTAAATTTTCCTTAACTGCACTATTAGATTTAACATTCTTGGCAAAGATTCCCAATGGAAACTATTTATTATCTGATTTGGCTCTATTTATAATTAAAAGTAGTCAAAAACAATAAGATATATTTTCTTTGAGACTTATTTTAGGTTTAGGAAATAACCAGATGGGCGAAATATCATAGAAATGACCTGGAAATAAAGATAGAATCAGTCTTTGCTCTCTGTGACCCTGTTTTAAACATTTTGTATAATAACACAGAAGCTAAAGGTACACTTTACAATTATTTTTAACCTGGAACCCTGACTCCAGTGTCTGCAGGAAAGGTTTACCTTAGGGTGGAGCGTTTCAGATGGCCTCTTCGGTATCAACACTAATTACAAAGAGAACAGGCAGAAATTGCATTCCACGTAAAGTCAGAATTAGGGCACTTTGGACAAGCTGAACTCTTTGTTTCTATATTAAGATTTCCTCACAGACCAATGAACACCACAGTCAAGCAAGCTCCCCTGATAGGGGCTGCAGAGAAATATTAATACCAATTCAGCATTATTTTTGAGTGCTGTCTCTCGTCAGCTCACTCCATTAAAACACAGTAAAGGGGTTTATAAACTATTTTGGTCTATGTATCATGAAACATCCTACAGGACAAAATTAGGGGCCAGGACTGGACCACGTGGGTCATGGGTGTTATATATGAATTTGTTGAAAGATAAAGACATGGCTTGTTGATCCCAGGGGATCACAGTAAGGGACACTTAATAAAATGTTCCTCCAAATCACAGTTAAAAATATTGCCCAACTCTAAATGAGATTCTTCTTTAACTCTCGGACCTCTCTTTTATTGCTATATCCCTGCATAAGTGGGAAATCAGTGGAGTTCTATCATTCACTTCCATGACATTTGTTGACCTAAATTGTTGATGGAGGAGAAACCTTTAGTGTTATGCTGGGGCTGGCTCTTGTAGCTTGAAATTGGCCACAGTGGAAGTATTTACACCATGGAAATTGGCACACACTACAAATCTGGGTTTGTTTTTTTTTTTTCTCTTCTCATCCCTGAAAGCCAATTTTCAATCATTAAGCAGCACATTACTGCCTCTTGGACCAGGTTCTTAATCATTTTTTGTGCCATGGACCCTTTTGACATCTGCCAAGCCCTCTCCCCCCTGCAAATAATGTTTTTAAATTCAGTGAAGTTATTCACATGTTAAAAAGAACAAGTTTATGCTGTAGCTGTATGTGTGCTTCTCTAATGACATTTGAAATAACATGATCTGGCAACAGGCCTATTCTAAATTCTAAGTAATAATTAACATAAACTATATTTTGAGATAGCTACAACACTGTCATATGGTATGAAAATATCTATGATTTCTACTGGAGACAAAGCCATTGATCCAGTTAATACTACTATAGTTCGTTGGATACATTTATGATTGAAGGAAAAGCTACATTTCAACTAGGTGGTAGTGAAAATAAACATGTGATTTATCTCCCATCCAAGTCCACCCAAGACCTCTTGGGAGCACATTGTCACCACATTAAGAACTCCTGCTCTGTCAGAATCCTATTATATTTCATGTTTGCAAGCATCAGAATGAACCCTGCTATGTCATATCAGTTACCTCCAAAGTGGTGGTGAGAAGGACTTATCTAGAAAATATAACTATGTTTGGACTCCAACCACTATGCCCTAAATTCATGAATTATGTTTCTATTTACATAATAATTGCTCAAACTGTTGTTTTCATTTAAATAAGCACTTCCTTGCTGGTTATTCAGTATTAGCTCCAACATGTCAGATGAATGCCCTTGTTTATAGCCCAAAATGGCACACAGGTAGGTGTATGCCCTTAGACATCTTTATGAGTTGTTCACCTAATTTGGAATTTTCTCTCTGTTCTCCAATCACATGTCTGATTTTTTACCCAACTGAAAGACCAGCCCAAATCTCCTCCCCTCTCTATAGCCTCCTGTGGCTGTTCTGGCCCACTTAGGCCTCTCCATTCTTGCAGAACCACTGAGAATCTTCTTCTGCACCTAGTGAGAATCATGTTAGACTCTTCTCTCTCCCACTGTTGCCAAGTCCTTTAGATTCTTTCTCAACTCCATCTCTCAAATCCATCTCTTTCTATTTCCACTCTCCCAGTTCAGACTGTAATTCATCTTCACTTAGACTATTATAGCAAACTCCTAACTTCAGTCTTGCCCCTCCCTCTAATTCATTCTATCTTCTTCTTCTAGAATTATTTCTTGAAGATACATATCTAACCTTTTCATACACACATGCATGCACATTGAGAGCCCTCAAGAGCTCTCAATTTTATATGGATAAAAATGGCTTTCAAGGTTTTCTTTGATCCCAGAAGAATGTTCCAGGAACGTTCACTGTTTCCCTAGAAATGCTCACACATTACCCTTGCATGATTTGTCTGTTCTCTTGTCTAGAAGGCCTTTCTTCCCAGATTTGCCTTTAATCCTGCAGAACTCTGTTCGAATCTTACCTCCTCCACAGCAAATTTCTGGGGTCCCTAGACCTGAATGAGCCCCTACCAACCCTGTTCTCTTATTGAACTTTGCTTATTAATTTATTGTTGCCCTTACAAGACAATTTCATTTATATTGCTTTATCTGTGAGCCTTAGTTTAGAAGGGATGGAAACTTATCTATCCTGAAGACCCCCACAGCATTTAGAACAGGGTCTTGTTCACAGTTCAATAGCTATTCAATAGCTATCCAACTTACTTATTTTTCTTTTCTTTTTTTATTTACTTATTTTTCAATTAAATTATTCCCTGATTATTTTGTTTGTATATATGTAGTTTGCCCCAATGAGATTTTGAATTATTTGTATGCAAGGAATCTGCTTTGCACATCTTTGTCTTTCCCTAATGGCACTAGGCAATTGTAGGTGCTCAGTTAATACCTGTTGAAATGAATTAACAATGACATTTGATAATTTTTTAAGTGTGCTTAATTCTTATAAGGTTTATAATTTACCAAAGGAAACAGTCTTATGTGCACGTAATGCCAAAGACTTTGCTTATCAGTTGAATTATTTGAGCATGACATTAAAAGTAAATGAGGTCACAATGCAGAATTTATTTCCCTGTTCTTTTCAAAATTGAAAACTAACCAGTTTCAGACTTTAATAATAGCAAATATAATCAACCAAGAGATTTACAGAAATTCCTCTCTTTTATTTTTGAAATTGAAATTAATATTATGGTGCTACATAGTTAACCAAGTATGTAACCATATCATAAATGTACTATAATGAGTACTAAAGTTAGTGGCTCATCGTTTTTGTAGGGCCTGATGATGCACAACAGAAAATAGAACCTCATCACACAGCAGTGCTCGGGGAAGGTGACAGTGTTCAGGTGGAGAACAAGGTAAGTGTTTTATTTTCCTTCAATTTTCTTATACTTTCTACTAGTTTCCAGGAAAATGCCTAACTCTCCTGCATAGCTGGAAATTTTTCTTTCTTCCTTGGGGAAGAAATTATACCACAAGCTTATCATCCTCTTTCATTAATTTCTGTTATTTCTATTGGTTTTTTTTAAAGTTTTGTCTATATTGATTCCCCATCTCCAAGAATCATCTAGAGTCCCTCTTGTTTACCCCTAGAAATTTGAATCTGGAGGCAACATGTATTTGTTGTCTCTTCATTTTCTTTCTTTATATAATTGTTCTATTTTGTTTTTAGCCTAAGTGAAAATGGATCAGCTCTCTAGAAGTATAAATGTAGATCTGCATGCATACTCAGAACCATTTGAAAATAATCTCCATTTTGAACTGAGAGGAGCATGTGATGCATTTTATAGTCCTTTTGTGACAAATCCCTGCTTTTAAAGTAAAGTTTCTGGTATTTTAGGAGTTTTTCTGATATTTTAGGAATTTTTTCCCCCAGATTCCTAAATTTCTTTCTCATGTCTATTTCATTCCCTTGGGTAATTCATTCACCATCTTGTGAGTCTGTTAAGCCCATCTGACTGCTTTGCATCATTCTAATAAAGAGGATTGTGGAGACAATTGTGTGAAAGCCCCTGAAAAGATGAATTTTGAAAAGTAAAGGTGAGAACTATTTCAGTGAACAGGTGACTGGTGGAGAGGCAGTCTGCCTGACTTCTGGCCCTCTGACCCTGGTGTTATAGAAGGCAGTGGACTTAAGGAATTATTAGATCTTAGCCTGCCTTTCTGGCAGCTCACCTACTGCTACTTTAATCATCTGCAGCACCACTATGGACTATGAAGTAAACAAAAGAAAAATATCATGAGCACCAGAAAAAATGCATATCTCAGGGTCTATGCCCTCTAATATTAGATTGAACCATATGAAACTGCCATGTTTGACCTATAAAAATGACAATTTAAATATTTCAACCCAATATAGGAAAGAGGCACAAAAGCTTCATATAGGCCAGAACCTACTGATATCAGGGTCATTCTTCAGAACATAATCTGGTTTAACCTGGCAACCTTGGTTCTTCCTCTAATATAGCAGAGAGCACATTGCAGATAATAAGGATTGGGAAGCTGAAACTGAACACCAGTAGGAAGCAATGAGGGGAGTCAGAAAGGCCAGGGCAGCCAGGATAGAAAAGAGTCAGGTGAAACCATCAATTTATTGGCTAGTAGCACTCCTGGCTCCAGGGGCATCATTCTATTATGTGCAATTCTATAATTGTTGTTGCGTATAAGCATAGCCTGAGCCATCAAAGCCTTTGGAATATTTCTATGAAAAAATTGTTATTTAAAAAAATGAGCATTTAAAGGGGCATGTGTTGCTTATATTCACAGGATAGCAGAAAGTCCCCCTTAGATTACAGAAAATGGATTGTGAAGGTATGAATCTTGGCTTTGCTACTTGTTAGCTATGCGACTTTGGACACATTTCTAAATCTCTCTGAGCTTCACCTTTTTTGTTTGCAAAATTGAAATAATAACACCAACTGCATAGGATTGTTAGAGAATATTTGAGATTACATACATTAAGAGTCTACTCCAGATTGAGCACAGGGGTCAGTAAATTATATCCAATAGACCAAATCCAAACTTGTTTTCATAAACAAAGTTTTATTGGGTCAAAGCCACACCCATTCATTTTCATATCATCTATGGATTCTTTTGACTGTTAACAGTGGCATTGAGTAGTTGTGACAGGCTGGATGACCCACACAAACCCTAAAACTCTCTGGTCCTTTACAGAAAAAGTTTGTCTATCTCTGGCTTAGTACACTGTAGGGGCTCAGTAATGGTAGCCAGAAAGTTTACTGATCCAAATACCTAATTTAACAGATAATCATACTACATACGTGTTACCTAATAAGGATTCATATTTTAGGCCCAAAGCTTTAGGGCATATAACAGTTTCTACATCTAGAAAAGGCCCTAAGGGACCCTGACTCACTTGGGCTCCAAGCCAGGATTATCCTCATTTCGAGCTAGCATTAGCCTGAGGATTCAATATAGAAGAGAGATGTGACTTCCTAAGGCTGCCCCTAATCCCATTTTCATGAAGTTGTAGTCAAGAATAAGGAGCTAGGCCAGGCGTGGTGGCTCACGCCTGTAATCCTGGCACTCTGGGAGGCCGAGGCGGGAGGATTGCTCGAGGTCAGGAGTTCGAGACCAGCCTGAGCAAGAGCAAGACCCCGTCTCTACTAAAAATAGAAAAAAATTAGCTGGACAACTAAAAATATATAGAAAAAGTAGCCGGGCATGGTGGCGCATGCCTGTAGTCCCAGTTACTGGGGAGGCTGAGGCAGAAGGATTGCTTAAGCCCAGGAGTCTGAGGTTGCTGTGAGCTAGGCTGATGCCACGGCACTCTAGCCCAGGCAACAGAGCAAGACTGTCTCGAAAAAGAAAAAGAAAAAGAATAAGGAGCTGATTTATTCCCTGGCTTCCTTCTGGAATCTGTTCTTCCTGCACTTTCACTGCTCCCCATTTCTGTGTCCTCCACCATCACACCCATCATCCTGGTTGACAAGCAGTATGGGCAGTTTCTTCTAGAGTGGCCAATCTCTAGGGTAAGATAGGAGGGCAAAGAAGGGATGACATAGAAGATGACACCTTGTCTCTGCTCCAGGTTTCCCTGTTTCATCTTAGCATTTATTTGGCCCATCTCAGGCCAGCACATGCCAGCCTGCAGGGCCCGCTGACTTCCTCACTCAGTGTGAGCTATGTTTCTCCCCTAACTTCCCAATATATGATTTCTTGATTTTCTCAAAAATGAAAACCATACTATATATACCATTTTATGACATTTAAAAACTTACAATATATTCTGAAAATTTTATTATGCATTTAAATATTTGTTGAGAAAATGAATTTTAATGGCCACATGACATTTCATTTTATAAACACAGTATAATTATTTAACCAACACCTCACTTGTAGAGAGCTGTTTCCAATTTTTGCTGTAATAAATAGAGCTACAATGAAGAAACTGTGAAACCAATTATTCCCTTACACTATATTCCTAAAACTAGTGTTAGTGAATCAGAGGCCATCAGCAACATCAGGGGTTTTGAGTCATGTTGTCACATTGCTCTCTGGAGGGATTACTGCACCAATTTAAATATCCCAAGCAATATATGAAAGCGTATCTTTCCCTGCATCACACTAGCACTGGATATTATGATAAATGTTTTTTTTTTTTTTCTAGTTTCAGGAAACAAAAATCTAATCCTTAATTCTAAACAAAAACTTTCAGAGACCTTAAAGTAATAGGACCTTTTTGGAGAGAAATTTGCCTGAGCGATGTTCTTTGAATTCTCTTTTATAAGATCCCATTTTGTGCAACATTTCTGGGGCATATTTTACATCAGTAGTAATAAATGTCAAAAGTAATAAAATCTTGGCCAAGTGTGATGACTCAGGCCTGTAACCCAGCACTTTGGGAGGCCAAGGTGGGAGGATCACTTGAAGCCAGAAGTTCAAGACCAGCCTGGGCAACACAGTAAGACCCCGTCTTTACAAATAAAAATAAATAAATAAATAATTAGCTGGGTTTGGTGGCACATGCCTGTACTGGCAAGCTGAGGAAGGACAGAGAATTGCTTCAACACAGGAATTCAAAGTTGCAGTTTACTAAGATCGTGCCATTGCACTCCAGCCTGGGCAACAAAGCAAGACTTTGTCTCTAAAAAAAAAAAAAGTAGTAAAATCTTATTTTGGAATTTGTAGAAGTAATCTTCCCTTTAAAAAATTATATTGTTAGTGAGAAATCATAAACCCCTTAGTAAACCAATTCAATTGCATAGTTTGATAGTTTGTCATGAAGATGTTTCCAGTTAAAGAAAATCTTAAATTCTCCTTTAATTTGAGAATGTTAATATTTTGGTGGCCTGGACTTAGTCTTCAGTTCTAATTGCTACTAAACAGCTTAAGGAATAAATGTTTCCATATTGAGTTGCACAGAAATATTTTTGGAATTTATATTCAGAATTAGGAACATTATCCATTTGGCTAGCACTTCAAATTGTTTCCAATTTAACATTCAAAAGTAAACCTATTTATTGTTTGATGCTTTCTTTGTTAACTTTAGGATCCCAAGAGAAGCCATTTTGTCTTAATTGCTGGGGAGCCATTAAGAGAACCAGTTGTCCAACATGGTAAGCCCAAAATAATGATGATTCTCTGTGTTGATTTTTTTTGGAAGTAGTGTATATGTTAGTGTTATTGGGAAGAATAGCTGGATTTTGTCCTATTTCTCCATCTACAAATCTGAAGATTTTGTTTAATTTCTTCATTGTGAGAGGAAAATATATATGGGGTGTTTATTCCTCTCTCTTTTTTTAAAAAAGCAACATTTTTTAAGTACCTATAGTGTGTAGGACATTGAGCTAGGAACTGTGGGAAGAACAGAAATGCTGTTTTTGTATCATATTGTAGGGAATTTCAACTTGAAAAAAGATTTTTTGCATTTTATTGGGGACCAGAATATCATTTGTATCTTTACAAAAATAACAGTGATTCCAATACTGTCTTTGTAATCTATTGTCTTTTTAGTGAAAAATATGAACCTCTTAGGAATAATATTTCTTTGAAAGTTTCTAAAATAGTTAAGATATTTTTTGTTTACTTAAAAAAGTAAATAAAGATAACTATTGCATAGTAGAAATAGTACTGTACTTGAAGAAAGAAAATCCTGGCGTAAGTGCCCGTAACAATCACTTCAACTCTTTGAGTCTTGGTGGGGTGGGGGGGTGGGGGTTAAAAAAAAAAACTCTTTGAGTCTTGACTTCTTCATATCATTGTTTGATTAAATGAGGAACATCTAAAAGCACCTAGAACCAAACTTATTTAGATAAATGCCTACAAAACATATGTCCACTTCCCTAATTATTAAATTCAATAAGCATTAAAATTCTATTACATTGCTTTGCCTTGTATGAATTCCCAGGTATACACAACGATTTCAGATAAACCCTAGTGGATCATAAATTTAAAGAACACTGATTGTTTTTAAAATATTATTCTTTTTTGTTCTATTGAAAACTTCAGGGGGAACATTAAATTATGTCTCAGCTAGCCTGTAGCATTTGACGTTCATTTTGTATGCTTCCCATTTCCACTTCAGAGGTTCCTGGTTCTTGTTTCCTTTTATCTTGACTGAATAGCACAGAAATACAGGTAGTTTGTTCTTCTGGAAGCATCCTGCAGACAAACTGAATAGGGTCATAATCTTTATTCCTAGTGACTAGAATTTAGCGGGAAAAGAATGTGTGGGATGGGAATCTTTTAAGTTACGCAGTCTCCTCTGCACCAATAATAGAAAACAAGAGTCCACCTGAATTAGTTGACGGGTCAAAAGGGTAGGACTGCTGAAAACCACCCGACACTTGTATCATGTCGGTCCTCTCCCAGTGGCTTGGAACACACGGACACTAGGTATGCCTGCACATACAAACTCAGATTAATCAGATAAAATAGATACGTCCCTTGAAATCTCAGTTACTGAGAAGCAAAGCATTTTGTTTTGGTTTTTTAACTTTTAAAAACCCAGACATTTAAATTTTTCTTTTACTTGTGCTTGTTTAAAGACAGCCACATCCATCTCTCAGCTGTCTGGGAACCAGTACTCATCCCATGAATTAGCTGAGACCCTTGCTCGTTTTATCATTGTGTGTCCTTACTTACGTGTCCACAGATTAAGTGCAGGATGTTACAGAATGTTGGAATAGAAAATGATCTTAACTGTGATGTAATCATCTCCTTTTTATAAATGAGGAAAATGAAATCCAGATATTTTATTTATTTACTTAACAGATACTTGCATAGAATTTACTATTTACTAGATACTGGTCAAAGTACTTTCCTAATATTAATTCATTTAGTCTTCAATCCTATGAGGTTGGTACTCTCTCATGCCCATTTTTCAGATGAGGAAGCAGAAGTGCAGAGGTTCATTGGCTTGCCCAAGGCCACATAGCTGGATTCACACTCAGGCTGTCTGGTTTCTCACCACCCCACCCTTCCACCTCGCACCATGCCAGTCGCCCCTCACTATGCCCTGTGGCTTCTCTTCATGGGAAGAGATTATTAGTAGTAGAGCTGGGATTTGGACCCTAGTTTCTTGCCCCCGTATCTTGTGCTCTCTCTACTGGACCAAGGTTCTACATAACAAGAGATTAGACTCACACCATTTTATGCAGGAGAGGGAGTTCAAAGGTTTAATTAGAAAAGAGATGAACACTATAGTTTGAAAGAGGATTTATGGGATTATCCATAACTACCAAATAATTTTCTTGTTCGTAACCCTTGTAGTTGATCAATTAAAAAACATATGTTTTCTAGCTTCAATTTTCTTCCTCTCTTTGAGGATTTGAGGACATGAGCTTCATCAGTTCAGCTCTGGAGGGCTCCAAGCTCCCAATGCTTCCCCGTAAACCAGAGCCTTGTTTCTCAAAGTGTGGTCCATGGACCAGCAGTATCAGCATCACTTGGGAGATCATTGGAAATGCAGAATCTCAGCCCTCACTCCAGACCTCCTGAATCAGAATCTGCATTTTCATAAGATTCCCAGGTGATTCATGTGCACAATAGAAACTGGGAAACATGGCAGACTACCGCAGAAAAGTGTCAAAATGGAAGCCCAGAAGTGTACCATTCTTGCTGAAAAATAGTTGGGGCATGGGAGCAATGCTCCACAAGTCCAAACGATAGCAAAATTATGATGTGCAGGAAATCAGTCCTTAGCCCAGCACCTGCTCTCATTTTCTAAGTTCCATTTCTCTTTCCCCTGCATGTCCTTTAAAAAATTGGCTTCTCCAGGGTACCCTCCTGGATTTATTATTTATTATACATATGAGAGTTCAACTGTTCTTTCCTACCTAATATAGTCCAAATCTCCATCTCCAGATGAAATGTCTCATGAGCCCCAGATCCATAGTTCTGACAATGTACCAAAAACCTCTGCTGGGAAGCTATTTGATTGTCTCCAGCATCTCCAGGTCAAGATATCCACAACTGAATTCCTTGCTCCACCCACAGCTTCCCGTGTCCTGTATCTCAGTTACCCTTAACAATTCCATCACCAACTCAGCCTTTCAGGCCAGACACCTTCTCTACCCTGATGCCAAAGTCTTCTTTAAAAACTATAAATCAGATCACGTTACTCTCTACTTAACCCTTCAGTGATTGCTGCTCACCTGCAGAATTAAATCCAAACTTCTTCCTGTAGATGGTATCCAAAGCTCAGAAGGGTCTGGCTTCTTCCTATTATACATATCAGATCCCCATCTTTCCCCCCCACTGCAATCCTTCCCTCCAGCACTGTGCCCCATCCTCAATTCCTTCAGCATGCTGATCCTGAAAACGCCTTTCCTCCGTGTATGGCTGCTTGAACATCACCCCCGTGAATCTTTTCCTGGATCCCTCCTCCTCTCCTTTCTGTGCTGATTCTTCAGATTTTACATACTTTTATCCTTCCGTGTATCACACTATTTTGTAATGATTTATTTTCATATCTGTCTGTGTGATAGATTTGAGGTCCTTTGGGGAGGATTCTATAATTCATTTATCTTTCATCTTTGTGTCTCTAGCTCCTAGCATACTATTATTCAATAGACACTCAATAAATAATACGTAAGCAATTGAATGAATGAGTGAGTGAATTTAGATTCTGTCAGACTTTCCCTTCCTACTGGCATTCTGTTCCCCCCAGCCTCCCCCAGAGACCTCAACATCATCAAGGCACGTTATCCTGTGTCTTCCTTTATAAGTTTTAAATTAGAGAGATTACCAAATCTGTGTTGATATGCTAACAGTGGTTAAGTTTGAATGTGTTATTCCCTCTAAGTAATATGGTTATATGTTAATCAGTGTCTCTCAGAGAAAGCCCGTTAGAGGAGGGAGTCCCATAAAGGCAATGGAAGAAACCTCTGCAGGTTAGTAGAAGAAACATACTGAATGAACAAATCTGTCAACTGCTTTCAAGACACTGCCAATGCCATATGAGAGCTGGCCTTGTTTATCCAACAGATCGTGGGAGTGAGACAGTCCAGTGCCCCTTTGCCCCTGCAATGTGTGAAGAAAAAGGAAGAGACAGACACATTGCCTCCTGGTAGATTAGGGAAGGACTTCTTGTACACTTTCAGCAAAACCTGAGTTCAGACCCAGGAAGTAGACAAAGAGGTCCGCAAACCATGGCCCATGGACCAAATCTGCCCACTTCATGTTTTTGTAAATAAAGTTTTATCGGAGCACAGCCTTGCCTGTTCATTTTTATATTGATTGTCAATGGCTGCTTTTGCGCTTCAATGAAAGAATTAAGTAGTTGAGACAGATACTATTTGATCCACAAAATCTAAAATATATACTAAGCTAGCCCTTTACAGAAAAAGTTTGCCAACCCATTCGGAACTCAAAAAATGATGCTTTCTTGACTTCAAATTTTTGTAATCTCCTGTTTATCGTCAATGAGGTGCTGCTAATTTTCAAAAATGACTCAGGACCCTTGTATACATACACAGCCTCATATTGCCTAGACATCAAAGCTATGACGAGATTTGCCAATTCTTTGTATCACATAGGTTCAATTGTCAACATCAGCTAAGGTCAAAAATAACTACAAAAATGGTTGTAATAGAACCAATTTTAAGACTGTTTTGAATGAAGAGATTGCCATTGCTGATGAAAAACCTGCAATGATGGGTGAGATGCAGTTGCATTTGTTTATCTGAAGTTTGATTGCTGTAATTTATAATCATACACAGTCCTACTCAAGAAATTTGTATTACAGTCCTTGGGGATTGAACACTGTGAAAATAGACTTTTACTGTTTAGATATTTTGCCTGGATTTTGTTTCAAATTAAGAACTACAAAAATACATACCATTTTGAGTGGTAGAGGAAAATACTGTCACCCAGAACTTTGTGAATGTCTTTTTCTGCCGTAGGTCCATTTGTGATGAACACCAATGAAGAGATTTCTCAGGCCATTCTTGATTTCAGAAATGCAAAAAATGGGTTTGAAAGAGCCAAAACCTGGAAATCAAAGATTGGAAACTAATGAAGAGCACAAGAGCAGATCTCCATGCTTCCTAGAATTTTGCCATTTGTGGCATCCAACCATTTGAGGCATTCAGTTTCTAAAGCTGACTTAGCCTGGTGCTTCTAAAGAATCCCACACTAAAGTGATAACATGGTTTTTGTAACAATGCACGTAAGATATTTCTTGGCACATTCAAATAAACCTAATCATTGCTTCTGTAAAAATCAATGTTCTTCATTTTGACCTAAGTTACTAAGCTCTTGTTAAAAAAATCATTTTGTGTATGTTTGCCTTTTTGCATGTACGTGTGGATGTTTCTGTTAATTTTGTGCATGTGTGGGTTTTTTTTTTTTTTAAGCACATTGATTGCTTTCTGTTGTGTCGCTGGCAGCAGATGCGTGAACGTCTGGGGTCCTTTCCTAAGCAATCCTACTGAGATGCAGCGGTCAAGACTATGTGCTGGGGTTTCATGTTACAGGTTATCTGCTTTAAAATAACAGCAGTCCTGAGCATTTGAGTCAGTTTTTAAAACTGCCCTGCTATTGGTAGGGACACAACAGGATTACAGCCAAGACTTCCCTGCATTTTCTGCCAAAATCTGTGTCAGATGTAAGACACATGCTTCTGCAAGCTTCCATGAAGGTTGTGAAAAAAGTTTTAATCCAGAGTTGGGTTCCAGCTTTCTGTAGCTGCAAGCATTGTGACTGCGCCACCTCCTTGCAAAGCAACTAGAACCTGGGGCATAGGGTGGAGAGATTTTTTTTTTTTTAATTTGCTGGACATGAAATTAATTTAGAGTGCTTTCTAATTTCAGGTGGAAGACATGTCCACCTCCTGATTATTTTTGGAGCATGAGAACATTTTAAATTTTTTTCATCTCTCTCTCTCCCCACCAAGATTGTGCAAAAAACCTACCTTGGCTAACTGAAGTCATTTCACTGGATTTTGATCACAACTGATTATTTGTTTTTCCATGTGAAGTTTTGGGGTTTCAAACTTTCCTTCTGGAGAATGCCTTTTGAAACAATTTTCTCTAGCTGTCTGATGTCAACTGCTTAGTAATCAGTGGACATTAAAATATTCAAAATGTACAGAGAGTGGGCAGTGGTGAATATTTTCATGATGTTTTATGTGCAACTGGTGCAGGGCTCCAGTAATGAACATGGACCAGTGAAGGTAGGTGAGCTCAATTATTAATGTGATGAAGATTCTTTTATTGGTTTATACAGAGGACTTTCTTTGCCCTATTTTTTAATCAATATAAAAATGCAGAACACTCTGAATAGTGGACAGGATATACCCTGCACTTGTTAGTGACTGTTCTGTTTCTTAGTCTTATAAGCTTCTGGCCATGAGTATCTGAAAATGCTATGGGGTTTTTTTGGTTGTTTTTTTTTTTTTTTTTTTTTTGGAGTTGTAATAGAACTTGAGCATTCTGGAATCTTTTCAGATGGAGAAGTTTCTTCTCAGTGGTATATGCAGATGGCACAGTGGTTTTTAAATGAAGCACTGATTTGTTTTTATGATACAGATAACTTTGTGGGCCATTTATTTTCAGGTCTTTTTGTGAGCAGCAAAACTTAGTTTATTTCTTCTGTAAATTGAAAATTACGTGCTATCTGTGGACATTTTCTGTCTGGTTTCGCAAATTATGAATTGCTACCATCCAGAAAAATGTTTTCTTCAAGGTTGTTTGGTTTTTTGCTTCTTGAAACGTGTGTAAAATTCAATAGTAATCAAACCCAGTAATTGAATTTTTGGTTCTACGAGCAAACATCAAGTAGAGCCCAACGAATTGAGAGTAATGCAAAAAATTAACTGGAATGTTACTCAAAGCCAGAACAATATTTTGCCCAATTTTATGCATTTCATAGATTATATATATATTTTTTCAAAATATTATGGGGGTACAAACTATTATTTTGAAAATGATTCAGATGTAATTGTTTTGACTGAAATGGTGCTGAATAATTATTGATTTAGGAATTTCTGGCCATGAACAGACAATCAAATGTGGGCTTGAGTTTTTATAGCTGTTGTTTAGCACATGCATTTTCAACAGAGGTGATAGCGCCCCCAACAGGGGGAAATTGGTTCATGAGGAGTGAAAACATTTTACTTTTTTGATATATAAAGCACAGATATACATATGGTACATAAACATATGTACAGTATATCTGTATTAAAATTTCATAGAAGAAAAAATGTCTAAAAACTCTCCTGGTTGGCGTAGGTGGGGGTTGATAATAAAAAAAAGGTTGAACAATACTGAGTTAGGGGTAGAGAGTCCCCAACGCACACCTTTCTAACTTTTCAAATTCCAAATGTACATGGGACAAATCGCAGTCTCCGGCTCCACTTCACTGCCACTAGCCTTGATGTTGGATCTCAAGGCCAGATTTTAGGGAAAAGGGAATCGGATTTTGAGCATAGGTAACAAGAGAAAAAGCCTGGCTTGGTTGAAACGAGTAAGACTTTCCAGACAGTCCAGCTTTTTTTTAAGTCCACAAAACTTGGAAATCCTTCAGATGTGCTGGGCTCATTGAGTTTTAAAATGTTTCCGTTTTACTTGTAAAACATCAGTGGATTTGATGGTATAAGAGAGGAGACTCTGAATTGTGGGAAATAAGTAATATTCCTTAGGTTGCTTAGTTCTTTTAAATAAGAGTACCAACACCAAGAATTCTTTCGGTGTCCTGAGGACTGTGAAGTTTTAAATGTTTTGAATTTACTGTTAACATATAAATTTGTTTAATGGGACAACAGAGGAGAGCAGCTGAATTTGCATATGACAGAAAACAGGTCAATACACATGGAAGATGCAGCGTTATATGCTTACTAAGACTATTCGTAATTTCTGTCTTATATATCAGAATTTCCTTTAAAAAGTGAAGCTACATATATGGAGCTTATAGCCACCAACCCCCAGCTAAGTTAAATGATTTCAGGTATGAAAGAAAGGGTTGCCTATAGTTAAACAGAAGTTTTAGTGTAGATGTGACAGGGTGCTGAGGGATAATGGGGTATATAATATTGGTTATAGTTTTCTTTTTTCCCCAACTTTTTCTCAAGAGAAAATCTAAGAAGAAATATTTCCTTCTCATTAGTGTTCTTGTTGAAATTAAAATTTAGTGTCAAAACATATTCAAGATGATAATGGTTTAGAATGCTGGTGTTTGAATATTATTTCCTTGCTTTTTGAGATAAAAATGTTTCATTCATTGTAAGAAATTGCCATGGTCTTCCTCAGTACTATGTCTACGAGCGTGTTCTTCCCCCCACCCTCCCCTCTTCTAATCACCTATTTTCCAGAATGAATGTTGATGCCAATTCTGTCCCTAGGTTGCCCTCCCACCAACCCTGACCCAGTTTTCACCTTCTAGCTTTGAACATTGTCCTGTTTTTCAGCCTAGACTAGCATTGCCTCTACTACAGTTCTATGTGTCCTTAAACAGTTTTTTCTTCCAGCAACCATGCAAACATCTAGGATCTTGTACAACTGTGTTTAATGCCGTTTGAGCGTAAGGCACCCTAATTTCATTAGTCTTGCCACTTGTGCTTGGAAGGATAGCTGTTTGGAGTCAGCAGTGTGTGGAACATTTGAACTGAGACAAATCTATTTGAAAATCTCACCTTGAGATTTCAAATCCATTGTATATACTGTTTACATATTAAGTTTCTCAGTCTAAGAACACATTTTCTTCTAGAAGTAAGGTTACCCAATGCCTATGCTTGGCTCACTAGTATAGTCAGATTACTGCCTAGACGCGGGATTTATTTCAGTTTTTATTTTCTCCAGCTTTTTATACAGTTCAGGTAGTCATATACAGTTGCATATGTTGTGTACTGCACAACTCTAGGGAGCTCCATCCACATAGACTCACATCTATATGTGATATCCCTGAGTAAAATGTGATAGGCACTCTGGACATTTGGTAAGTAAGTATTTGCAATGTCACTGCCCTGCCATTCACATTGGCCTTCTGGCCAGCATTATTCCTGGCTTATTTAATACACAGTGCTTATCACCAGGAATCTTGGGAGTCTTCTTAAGATGTTAGGGGAAGCCAGCCTTCATAAATCTTTTCAATGTCACTGTTGAAGACATGTCGATATGGCAATAAAGGAATAATTTTAGGTCATGGTAGGCTTTCACGACTTTTTTTCTGACAAAATTTGTTTCATTCTTCTTCATCTTCTCTGTATACTACCTCTTTTATCCAACCTCTTTCTTAACTCCACTGGTAGAAGAATATTTCTGGGTGATGGAGTCATTGAAATTTTGTGTAAGACTAGAATAGGTCCAAGATCCACAGCAATGGTGGATACCTCTAACTTTCATAAGAAGCCACATGGCTCACAAGACTTCATTACCTTTGTGTCACTTGCCTTCTTCTGAACATGTCTCTCAAGTGAATTGAATAAGGACTGAGGTGCACTTTCCATATTTAATTCCAGGAAGCAGACCCACTCTTACTCCCCACCCTGTTTCTACTTCCAAAGTCATGTACAGGAAAGTCCATTGACTTTGTTGCTGGTCAAATGGCCCAAGGAGCTCTGGTCTACTTTTCTGTCAAGCATAGTCCTTGGCACGAAGGACATCTGAAATATCTTCCATTAATTTCTTTTTTACTTATGACCTTGTAGTTAAATGTGTTGAGTTATATGTTTCTTTTTTTTTTTTTTTGAGACAGAGTCTCACTCTGTTGCCCAGGCTAGAATGAGTGCCGTGGCGTCAGCCTAGCTCACAGCAACCTCAAACTTCTGAGCTCAAGCGATCCTCCTGTCTCAGCCTCCCGAGTAGCTGGGACTACAGGCATGCACCACCATGCCTGGCTAATTTTTTCTATATATATATTTTTAGCTGTCCATATCATTTCTTTCTATTTTTTTAGTAGAGATGGGGTCTCGCTCTTGCTCAGGCTGGAAGTTATATGTTTCTATTATACACAGGTTTATTTTAACCTAGCTAGTTACTTATAACTGATGGTTGAAGCTTTTATATCACTATAGCCATATTATCAGTACCCAGGATACAATAGAATTCCCTATATCTTACATCGTCAATATAGTGCCTCTTCGGGTGACTTATTTTTTAATTTAAAAATCCTGATTTAGACTTGTGGACAAACCTTTAACTGTAAAACCCTTAAAAAGACAATTTCTGAAATGAGAATATAATATTTGTCACACAGATGATTCCAGGTAGAACTTGTAATAAGATATGGAGCTCCCAGCCACAGTCATTATTACCACAATTGGATAGAGGTGCTAGAGAAATCGGGACACAAGTGACAGTGAAATTGTTTCTGAGCACGTTTCTAGGCCCAACTTTTTCCTACCACTTAGGATAAGAAGAGAGAGTGGAAACTGGATATAATTGGGAATGGAGTTGAGATGAGATGAAACATTTCTTCTCAGATTGCTTTTATGGCAGTGAGTCCACTTTTCTCTCTCCCTTGCCACTACTTCTTACAGTTCCTACTAAGACACTAGGGTGTTATACAGTAAAGACACCCGAGGCCCCCCTGCATCAGGAAAGCCTTGACTAGTTGTGATGTCCCAGTTCATAAACAATCTCCTTTTTCTCTCATTGGAACTTTCCAATATTTGACAATTCATTCATTTATTTATTCAACAGGTATTTATTGGGCACCTACTATATCTAGACACTGATCTAGGGGCCGAGAATGTGGCAGGAAATAAGACAATGTTTCAACGCTCTTGGAACTCATATTCCAAGTGTGGTGGGTGGAGGCTGACAATATACAAATCTGTATATTTATCAGGGGTGATAAGCACCATGAAAAAAATCAAGTAGGGGGAGGGGACACAGTGACAGTAGGGGAGATCTCTCTAATACAGTTAAGTTTGTGCAGAGCCCTGAAGGGAGTGAAGGAGGCAGAGGCAACCATCAGGGCAGTGGCCATGGTGGGGGTAGGGAGTTGGCTTGGGCATCCAGGTATTAGCCAGGGGGACTGTGGCTGGAGGGGGTGAGTAGGGGGCCAGAAGTGTAGTTGTCGAGGTTGAAAGAGTAGCCAGGGCAGATCATGCAGGGTGTGGCTGTGCTCCAATAAAACTTTATGGACACTGAAATTTCAATTTTATGTATTTTTTCCTGCATCATGAAATCTTCTTTTCATTTGTTTAACTATTTATTTATTTATTTTTGAAGCAGAGTCTTGCTCTGTCACCCTGGGTAGAGTGCAGTGGCGTCATTATAGTTCACAGCAACCTCCAACTCCTGGGCTCAAGTGATCCTCTTGCCTCAGCCTCCCGAGTAGCTGGTACTACAGGCACGTACCACAATGCCTGGCTACTTTTTTGTATTTTTACTAGAGATGGGGGTCTCACTGTTGCTGATCTTGAACTCCTGAGCTCAAGCGAGCCTCCTGCCTTGGCCTCCCAGAGTGCTAGGATTACAGGCGTGAGCCACCGCGCCCAGCGTGTTTCAACTATTTAAAAATGTAGACAAACATTCTTAGCTCACAGACCATACAAAAACAGGCTGCAGGCTGGATTTGGCCCACAGGTCATAGTTTGCCAACTGTGTTATATGTCATTACACTATTTTATCATCATCATGGTACACATCCATACCTGACTTTTTAAATTTGCTTGTGTATACGTTTATTGCTTTGTCACTATCCACTAGAATGAAAGCTCTTTGAGAAGAGGAACTTGCAGTAACCTAACCACATTGTGCAAAGCCTGTAACAGAGTGGGTACTAGAACAGTATTTGTTGACTGACTGACAGACTAGGCTTCCAGCAATTGAGATATCCAGGATGTAAACTACTCTATTAAATAGTCTCCAACATCTACTCTCATCATGGCTTGTATGATTTCATGATTGTTTTTAATTCTAAAGCATTTTTTCCTGAGGCAGTGTATATTTACCTTGCACTGTTTTTCTATGAGCATGGGATAGGATTTGGGTGGATGTATCAGAGTCTCTAGTGTCCTTGTAGGCACAAGCCATCCTATAAGGTGTTCACTTCTAGGAGCCAAAGTTATAGAGGGAAGTCACCTTAGTCCCATCGTTCCAGCCTGCTCACAGAGAGATGGGCAAAGCAGTGTTTGGCTGCACAGTGGGTCTGGACAAAACTTAGACACCTTGATGTTTTCCTTCATCCTTGACATCCTTAGACGTGCCACCTATGTTTTCATTTTATGCTAGGTGGTTTGTAAAGACATGGTAAATTATGGCAAAGTACTCTGGTCAGAGACTTTAACGGTCAGGCTAGGTCATGTTATGCTGTAATAACAAATACCCCCAAAATCTTGGTGGCTCGTAAACAACAAAAGTTTATTTATTGCTCATCCCACATGACCACCCTGGTTCATCCAGGGTCAATGCCACAAGGGCATGAAGCTGGCTGAACACCCACATCTCGAGTGCTGTGAGTCACTGTGATGGAGAGAAGGAGAGCCCTGGAGAGTCTCACCCTGGCACTTAAATGCTGTGGCCCAGCATAGGTGACACATATCACTTCTGGGCACAGCCCCTTGACCCACTGCCCCATCTAGCCACAAGGGGCCAGGAAGTGCAATCCTACCAGGTGCTCAGAAGGTAGAAAGCTGGAAATATTTGGTGAACAGTATTAATGACCATCATACACAACTTTGATCACTTCGAAGTGCTCTGGACATACCTTTGCTTGTAGAATGTTGAAAACACTCCCAATCTTACAGTAGCGCTAGAGAATGAGTTGTATTGACACAACTTCGGAGAGGTAGGAGGAGACAGAGTGAAAAAAAAAAATTCCCTGATTTCCATCATGCCTCTTTTAATGGATGGGAGAACCTGTGCTTTGCTTAGAAAATCAGGTTTCCATACTCAGAACAACTTTGGTGAAGATGAGAAACAACCATGGCTGGTCACTGGGGTAAAGTATGCTGAAGGAAGACAGGTTTATTCTGTTGCTCAGAAGGTTCCTGCTCCCTGGGAAAAGGAAAGATGCACATTCAGTTCAGTAAACATTTGTGGAATGTCTACCGTGTGCCAGGCTCATGAGTGGAAATGATATTTTTATAAAATAAAGATGTCTCAGCTATTTGCATGTCTTACCAACAGGCAGGGAGTTCAATTTGGCCGGTGGGAAGGATAATTTTAATGCCTGAGACTGAGTAATAATGCAATCTTTTGTACTGATTCTCTTTATGTCATTCATTGAGTATTACTAAATCACTGTAACACTCACATGTTGGAGATAAGTACTGATTTCCTGACATCTAGGTTTGGCTAGCATTGCTTCTGGAGAGAGAGAAAATGACGTATGGCACATTTTTGCTGTTGCTTACCGTTCCATTATGGAGAGTGTTAGAGAGAATGTAATTTTGATTGAATGAATACCTCCAAAATCATCCTAAATAAGAGACTACAAAAAGAACAGAGTGGGATGAAAAAGTAAAAGCAGTTTTGCAATGGTGTGCTTGGTTCACACATTGTCACAGTAAGACTGGGGATCACTGGGCATCCTAAACAGTGCAGAGGATGTCCGTAAGGAAGAGGAGCAGGAGATCAACAGATGTTTATGTGAAAGGGGGCATGCTGGCTGACTGCCAGTGGCACAGCAGGGCTGCTTTGTAGAAGGGACAATAAAGCTTTGCATAAAGATTCTTTTCCCATCCAATGGATTATGCTACACTTTGGCTGAAATAGGGCTGTAGCAGGTAACTATTGCCACAATAATGGCAACCAGTCCCAATTTCAGTGACTTAAGACATCACTAATTTATTCTCATTTATGACTTTTTGGGTCAGAGGCTCAAGCCTCAAGGCATAGGTTGAGTGCCGGTCTGCCCCACATATCTCTCATCCTCCTGGATCAGTGGGCTACCAGGAGCGTGTGCTTGTAGTGATGGCGAAATGCAGAACCATGCAAGCTTCTGCTTGCAGCATGTCTTGTAATGTCCCATTGGCCAAAGCAGATCACAGGACCCAATATCAATAGGGCTGAGAAATATACTCCTCCCTTGGAGGGGAGAGGCGGGGAGGGAATGAAATTGTTTTTAACAATAACCTAATCACCACAAAGGCTGTGGGTGGTTTCCTTTGATATTGGGCCCTTGATCTTTGACATCAGTGATAGACTGTAACAGATCTCAGGAATCTGTACTCTTGGGGTTGTTCAGAGCATACTTTTAGAGGGTCTAGGGCTATCTTGCCATTCAAGCCCACCTTGCACCCATCCACCCCCGTCTTTCCTAAGCACAGCTGTGTCAAGTGGGAACAGAGGCATTTGAGTAGAGAACAGACTGCAAACATGTAGAAGGGGGGCATGGCCATCTCCCCCAATGCTAGATGACTTGGCTGGGGAGAAAACCACCTACAGGCTTTATCAAATTGGAGGACGTGGAGGGCCCAGGAATCTCAGCCTCCAGTACCTCCTTAAAAATGCAGACAGACATGCACACACACGCGCACACACACACACAAATGCACTCCACATACACTTTTCTTGCTTTTTGACTTCCTTTCCTCCGTCTAAAGTTTAAAACACCCTAGATTTCTCATATATTCATTTAAATATAGAACCGTATAAATAAAAGAACTACCAGAGCCACCGGTAACATGAAGCCCCTGAAATGAAGGACAGCCCCACCCCACCCCACCCCTAAATGGCCAGGTTTCTGGATTTCAGAGAAGCAGGACCAGGCCCTCGCAGGCTCCATCTGAGCAGCCACAGCAATGGGTATTAGCAAGTGTGCGTTCCCCTCCCTGCCCTCAATGGTGTGCCCCATACTATCAGACACCATCTGTTCTGGGTAAGGCCAGACCCTAATAACAAAACACAAAAGTTTAAGAAGTGTTTTTTTTTTTCCCCTTCATGCATCTGTAAAGATATATGTAAAGCCTGAGCAGCTATTTTTAGATTAGAGTTTTATCTGAAAATACCACCTAGAAATGTTTTTTAAAAGGGGCAGGGGCAGGGGCAGGGAGAAAGTTTGTCCTTGATTTACCCTGGAAAGTTATTTTATTTTTTAATTTTTATTTACTATGATGGGAGTTACCACCTCTTGCTGTTTTCAAGCTCACTGCACTGGTTACTGAGGGCTACCAAGGACCATAAAACACAGATCTCTAAACCCCAACACCTAGGACCCACCTCTCAGAAAGAAAAGAAAGGAAATGAACATTTATTCTGTGCCTACTCTATACCTGACCCATCCCCACATACGGCATCATGGAATCTCCACATCAGCTCTATGAGGTGAATATTATTAACATTGCCATCTCATAAATGAGGAAACCAAGTCTAAAAGAAGTTAGATAATTTATCCTCAGTCAAAAAGCTAAAAAGAAGTGTGCCTTGATTCAAAGCCAGCTTATTTTATTTTTAACTTATTATACAGTAAAATTGACATTTTCCTTTTTGATGTGCAGTTCTATGAATTTATATATACATAGATTTATGTCACCACAACCATAATCAGGATACAGAACTGTTCCATTACCCCCCAAAATTCACTTATGTTACCCTTTTATAGTTAGACCCTCTTCCCAACCTCTGGCAACCACTGATCTGTTCTCTGTCGCTATCATTTTGGTTTTTTTGGGAATGTCATATAAATGGAATCACACAGTATGCAACATTTTGAGATTGGCTTCTTTCACTCATAATGCCTTTGAGATCCATCCAAGGCATTATGGTCCACCCAGATACCAGTAGTTCATTCATTCTTATTTCTGAGTAGTAGTCCATGGATTACTTAAACATTCACACATTGAATGACACACGGATTGTTTCCAGTTTTCGGCTATTACGAATAAAGCTACTATAAACAGTCATGTACATGTTTTTATGTGAACATAAGGCTTCATTTATCAAGGGTAAATTCCCAGGAGTAGGACTGCTGGGCCATATGGTGAACGTATGTTTATCTTTATAAGAAACTGCCAACACATTTTCCAGAGTGTTACCATTCAAAACTAGTTTTGAACAATTCAAATCTATGCTCTCTCCTCTCCAACAAGCTGTTTCTCTAGACGACAGAGTGGTTTATGATATTAGGCAAAGCTTCCTTTTGGGGGGTTTTATTTCCACTTGAGAGCTATGGGGAGGCAAAGTCACAAAACTTCAACTTAGACTCAAGTCTAACATGATCTGGGAAGATTCCTTGACCGGTGGGGGAAGACAGCTAGGAGTGCAGCATGACAGTGCAACTTAGAACACAAACCAGGAAAAGTTGGGTGGTTTCAGCTGAGCTTAAGCCACTAAGTTAAAGAGGAAATGCAAAATGCTCTTCCAGTGAAACAGAAGTTGCTAAGAGGTGGAGGGAATACAGAACTATTTGTATTGCAACCTGATCCACCTCCCCAAACCCACTGCAAAGGGAAACTGCTGACTGCAGTTCACCTGAACTCCAGTACCTCCCCCAGGCAAGGATTTGCTTGTAAATCCTTAAGCAAATATAGGGAAAGTTGTGTGAAATGTGTTCCCTCCATAACTCACCCCAAAGCTTTTGGGTATTCTAAATATACAAATTGTATTCACCACACCCTTTTATCATCAAGCTTCCTGCCAACACAATTTGACAAAGACAATAGCATCAACAACTTTTACAAGGCTTGGAAGCATAGTCTTAAACCCACGGCTCTCAAGATGTCCAGGGAGAAATTTAGCAAAGCTGGTCTCCTTTTCCATATCTAGAACAAGAGAATTCTTAATAGCATGAGACTGGAATGGCCCAAGAAAAGCTTTTTGCGACTCTTGGGGGAAAGTAGCCAGCATCTCCACTCAGACCTCTGCTGACAGCCGGAGACGGCTCCCAGGCAGGATCAGAACCCAGTTTTGTACTCCAAAGCCAAACTCCTTCCACTTGGCATCTATGTTTATATTCTCATTTATATTTTCTTTCAAATATGTTTTAGGACTGCCTTCTGAAAGGATTGTAAGTTATACTTTTCTGTTGAATTTCAGTATGTTAAAGCAGTACCTATTATTTTTAATTTTATTTTGAGAAATGGGGTTTTTTTTTTGGCTTTTTGGGAACTTGAGAGGTAATGTAGTCTGTTGTTTAGGATGGTGTCACCTAAGGCAGCCAACCTCATCCTGCTGTTTAGCCTGGAAAACAATACTGTTGGTCCTCAATCTTGAGAAAGTTGTACAGGTTGGGAACTGATCCACAATCAGGTGCCTTGAGTTAGGAAAAGGCTTCATAAACCCAGTTCAGCAAGATATCCATGCAAATATTTTGAACTGAAGGTATAACTCCAAGGGATTTAAAGACTCAACATGCATCAACCATTCATTCCCTACTGAAGATTCGTAGACTTGTACAGAGCTCAGGCACTAACCCAGATCTTTGAACTTAAAATCAGCATACACCATGCCCTAAATTAGTAGTACTCATTAAAGCTGCTTGGGAAGATTTCTTTTTATATAAACTTTTTATTTGGAAGTATTTTCAGATTTACAGAAAAGTTGCAAAGATAGTATAGAGAGTTCCTATATACTCTTCACCCAACTTCCTCTAAGGCCAACACTTGGGAAGTTTAAAAAAAAATTCTGATGGAAAAGTTGTGACCCAAGACCCATTAAATGGGAATCTCTGAGGATGGGATCTGAACATCAGTATTTTTCTGAAGCTTCTTCCCAGGTAGATTCAAGGTGAAGCCAAGATTTAGAACCTCTGCTTGGAGCCCTTCTTAAAGTGTAGTCAGCCAACCAACAGTATTGCCATGACCTGGGAGCTTGTTAGACATCCAGCATCCTAGGTGTCACCCCAAACCTACCGCATCAGAATCTGCATTTTCACAAGATCCCCAGGTAATCAACATGCACATTCAGTTTTGAGAAGCAGTACTCTATACAAAAGATTAAGTAGACCACACAAACATGGGTCCAATTGCTATTTGTCAGAAGCATGCATGTATTTATTACTCATAAATTCCTTCATCAGATACGTATTAAGTGCTTATTACGTAAAAAAAAAAAAGATTAATAGGCACGTGTCCTACTCTCAAGGAGATTGCGGTCTAGTAAGGGAAATGCAGTGTGTTCATAAATAATATAGTCTAAGTTAGGGACTGCATGAAACACTTGATGGAAGAAGTGACATTTGTTTTGGACCTGCGAGGAGAACACCTGAAGGAAGAGAGGTAAACGATAAATGATGTAGTTTGAATAAATGAATAATCTTGGGGTTAAATTTTCTATAGCTTTTGGTGAATCGATATGTTTATTCAGACATTTAACAAATATTTATTCAGCTCTTACTATTGCTAGACAAATAAGACAGATACCATTACTGCTCAAGTGGCTTTTACAACCTAGTGAGGAAGACAAGCACTAAACAGGTAATGACACAACTAATTCATTAGTGTCAGTGGTGGTCAGTGCTGGGGGGGAGAAAGATAGGGTGCTAGGAATCCATGTGACAAAGAGACTAGAACTAGGCAGGGGTGGGAGTTGTGGAGGAGGTTTCCCAAGAAGGTGACATCTAAGCTGAGACAGGTTTAGCTAGCGAAAGAGTGGAGGGCATCCCAGGCCAAGAGAACAGCATGGACTTAGGGCAAAGCAAAAAGAAATGAATACAAGAGCAAGGCAATGAAATGGATGTCCAGTAATATTCCATTGTTCAATTCTTCGACATTTTCCATTGCCTCTCAAACTGGGTAAAAGTAGTCTGGCCTTCAAGCCTCCAGTCCTTCCTCTTTTTTATTTTAAACAACTATATTGATAAAGAATTTACATACAGTAAAATTTACTCTATTCACCTATTTTAGGTAATTCAATAATTTTTAGGAAATTTACTGAGTTGTGCAGCCATCATTCACATAAGATCCCTTGTGTCCTTTTACAATGCACCCCCTTTCCCATTCCCAGCCCTAGGCAGCCAATAATCTATTTTCTATCTCTTGGGGTTAGAAACCTAGGAGTAGAATTAATTGTTCATATAATAAATTTGTGTTTAACTTTTTAAAGAACTGCTGAACTCTTCCAAAGTGACAGTACCATTTTACAATTCCATCAGCAGTGTATGAGGGTTCCTGTTGCTCCACATCCCTGACAATACTTGGTATTGTCGGCGTTTTTTATTATAGCTATTCTACTGAATGTGAAGTGGTATCTTACTTCACCAACCCTTCTTCCTAATTTTATTTGCCAGTTTCCCCACTTCCAAACCTGCTCTGTGCCCAACCAAAGTGAATCTCCTGCCGTTTTTTTCAGTGGGGCTCCTTGGTGTCCTCAAATCATGCCTTTGTTCATTCTTTGAATCTGTTACTTGACCAGATATTTTTTTCAGGGGAGAGGGGATGGAAATTGAGAGCTCAAATTAGTAGGAGTACAGAATGCCTTTGACTTCCCCACAACATGGACAAAATTTCTCCTACAAACCCCACCACCATACCTTTCCAAACATTTTACCTGCCATCTTGGTCATATGTGACCTGGATTAATCCCTAAGTCTGGGCTGTGGAGATGTTTGTGCTTCGTCAGGGAAGAATGCTGTGAACTTAGAAATTAACAGATGGATAAATGACTACCCTTAAAATTGTACCACAGAAAGAAGTATGCATTCAAATGATGGTAAAGTTTTGTTACAAAGACTTCAAGCCTCACAATTTAGAAACTGGCTTGTGGTAGCCAAGAAATCAGAGAATGATTTGTTAATTAGGATTAAAATTGCTAGCAGTCTTGGATTAATTACCATCAAAAAGCTGCTGCTATAATAAAAAACAGAGATCTGGTAACCCTGCTGCATTTCCTTCCTCTTGCTGACTGCCTTTTAGTTATTTTAGTTTTGATTAGCTCTTCCATCAGAAAATAGGAAGAAATTATGAGCAACTTATTTGGCAAAGGTTTAGCAATTAAAACCATTGAAATCAATGGTTTAAGTATGTATTAAAGATTATAATCACACTTTTAATTCTTATTTTTGTCTTGCTCAAGCAGATAACATAAAGTTGATTATATAAAAATCAGCCAGTGCAGAAAGCCTAATGGGAACAGCCATTCTACACCCTTTGTAACTATATGCCCCTGATAAATTAGTTGTCAGGTTTCTTCTTATGTTGAATTGTTAGAACTTCCACTTATAATAGCAAAATGATTGTCTGCAATTTCTAAGTTACTTCAAACTAGGTTTTAAATTATGAAGCTTAAAGTATGCTAAAGTAACTCTGAGTACTTGAGTAAACACTGCATTTTTTATGATGAGGCAAGTCATATGAGCCATTTAATGGCTTTAATTCAATCCCAAGACTTCATATTTTCTCCTGAGTTCTCATGGTTGGACACTATAAAAATATTTCTGAGATTGAATTGGAACCTCTAAGAATTATGAAGCCATATGTCAGTCTGTATTTTTGGATAGCATTGGATGAAATTTGCCTCAATAAATAAACATCCATTCAATATGCTTCAATTTAAATTTTTTTTAAAAAAGCTACTTGATTGGTTTCATTATTTTCATGGGGAAGCAGTGTTGTCACAAAATTTTATTTTGAAGATTGAATTGGCTATGAAGAAGTTACACTATCCCAACTAGAAGAGGGAATGGAATGATTAATCAGGAAAAGACAGACTACTGATAAATGATCCTTAATGAAGAATCATTGAATTTCAGAGTTTCCAGAGATATTAGCAATTACTTAATTCATCCCCAGATTTCTTAGATGAAAAAGCTGTGGCAAGCCACTTAAATTCAGTGCCGATTCCACAAACGCAATCTATGCTCCCTGCACTTCCCCTCCCCTCCCTCTCAGAAAATTGCCTTGATTCAAATTTCACAGAGAAACGAGACACCATAGATACGAGCACATTGAGCTTCTTAGGCAGTCCTGCTATCCCTATCTACAAACCCATGTCATTCCCTATGTTCCTCCTGTCTCCGAGGGTGACCCTCTCGTCTATTCATACTGTGTGCACTTTTCTCTGGTACTCACGTCAAAACAATTCTTCCAGGTCCCTGCCTTCTCTCTCCTGCATATGCTTTCAGTTTCTTCCTCTCCATTGCCTCTTTTCCTCAGCTTATCAACATATTCAAAATTCTCCTGCTTTTATCAAACCACACACACACACACACACACTCTCACACACCTGGACTTCCAAGTAAGATGACCTTGTAAATTCATGTTTTGAGATCTTGTTTAGTCCATAGAATATAAAATTGGTCAAATGATGTTAAGCATCTGCAGATGACAAGCATTTGCAGAAATAGTACTAAAACCATGAAGCTGAAGCTGCAGGACTGATGCATCTGAGTCTGGAAAAGCAGAGGCCATCAAGAATTCAGCTTCAGTAGGAAATGGGCTCTGTGAGTGCAGTCCATCAGATCCACAGAAGAGAAAGGAAAGAGTTACTGCTCTTTACTGCCTGGGGCTGTGTCTTCTACAAAACTGCTTAATTAAAGCCAAAGGAGGAAGCAGATACTTCCTTGCAACTAGAACTTGAGCTAAGCTGATCCCTGAATCATAAATACCCAACAAAATTCTGGATTCAGAACCTGAGGAGTCAGGAGGTACAACCACAAAACTTCTAAATGATAAGGAAAGAATAGTGAGAAAGAAAAATGATCTCCCAATGAAAATGAAACTACTAAACAAAATTCCAAATCACATAGATATAATTAACTATTACTAAGAATGACAGCAATAAAATGAATAATCGGGATATAAATCGTACATATAAAGTTAAAACAGGCCGGGCGCGGTGGCTCACGCCTGTAATCCTAGCACTCTGGGAGGCCGAGACGGGTGGATCGCTGGAGGTCAGGAGTTCGAGACCAGCCTGAGCAAGAGCGAGACCCCGTCTCTACTAAAAATAGAAAGAAATTATATGGACAACTAAAATATATATATACAAAAAATTAGCCGGGCATGGTGGCACATGCCTGTAGTCCCAGCTACTCGGGAGGCTGAGGCAGGAAGATCGCTTGAGCCCAGGAGTTTGAGGTTGCTGTGAGCTAGGCTGACGCCACGGCACTCACTCTAGCCTGGGCAACAGAGTGAGACTCTGTCTCAAAAATAAATAAATAAATAAATAAATAAATAAAGTTAAAACAAAATAATTTGAAGAAATACAATACGTACATTTAGGACCTCAAAGAGTTACAGAAAAGAAAAATATTCATAAAATAAGAATGACAAATTTGGAAGAACATACAGAAATGAAACAGAAAGTAGATAGGAAGAGGAATAAAGTAGAAATACTTGAAATTAGAAATATGGTGACTGAAATTAAAAACTTCACAAAATAAAATCTAGACTCACAATTGGAGAATTGTGATTGGCATAATGGACCAATTAATTTACTCATAAAACATTAAAGAGAGATGAAGGAGAAAAAATATGTAAATATGAAAGAACATTTAAGAGACATACAAAATGGTTTAAAGGTTCCAACACATGTCTGGTAAGTAAAGAGAGTAGAAATAGTATAATAGAAGGAATAATGGCTAAGAATATTAAAAAATTCATTAAAAAAAAGGATGGTGGCCTCAGATTGAAGCTGCCATGAAGGTCTCTGTGGCAACTTCTCAACTCTGCCATTGTAGCATGAAAGTAGCCAAAGGCAATATGTAAATGAATGGACATGGCTGTGTGCCAATAAAACTTTGTTTGTTTACAAATACAGGCAGGCGGCAGGCTGAATTAGGAATAACAATTGTTTATATTTTAATTTCTCTGTTTCCAGATGTTCTTCATATATACAACATATATACATATATGTATGTATGTACGTATATATGTAATGTGCATTATACACACACAAGTGATTTTAAAAGAGATCATATCATAACTGAATCACACATGACTTGAACCACACTTGCTCTTCTGAGCACTCACCTTTGGACAACTCTTGGTATCCATGATCATATCTAAAAAAATTCATATTCTCAAAATACTGATGAATGATACAGATTTTAACTACAGGTTTTGGGGGCAATGGAGGAAGTTGTACATCACACCACCCAACGTAAAGCTTTTTGAAAGTCCCATTTGCTCATCTCTGTTTTTCCCCACTCTTCATCCCCCTGTAGCAGGCAGCTGACATTCACCTCTCCTTTTCACCTTCTTCTCTCAACACAATTCTTCAGCCACACTGCCCTTTGTCCCCTCCCTCATCCCAGCACTAAAAATGCCCTCAGCCTACATATCCCCACCACCCAGTGAGACAAAGCACCCAGTAACTACAGGCTCAGCAAGAGAAAATTCCAGGTCCTAGCCATAGGCAGATCACCTTATCATTTCTCCAGCACATTCCAGGGAGGATCTCAATTCATTCTGTCCCAATATACCTCTACATTGTTGTTTTTGATGATCACATAGTATTTTATTGTATACATGTACCATTATTTGTATAACTAAGCCCCCAATTTTGAACAAGAGGCTACATACTGAAAACCTTTGATTGAGTCTTTGTTTCTCACAAATCCATCTGATATAGTTACATTATATCAGCCAGTACAGTTCGTGCAACTGTGTGCACAGCAAATTTTCAACATAAACTCTAGAAGAGTATTTTATCAGGGAAAAAAATTATGTTTTTGAAATAGTAAACAGGTTTTAAAAGAAAACAAAAGATGCAGAAGGTTAAAAGTCAGGAAATTCAGGTTATCAAGGTCTGGAAATCTTTCTTTCTTGTGTGACTATAGGCAGGGTCACCAGGTCTTTGTGGATCCGTTTCTCAAACAAATAACGGAGATGAAAAAAATTGTCGTTGGCTTTTGTCACAAAATAGTACGATAAACACCTGTATTAGTTTTCTGTGGCTGCAGTAACAAATCACCACAAACTTGTTGGCTTAAAATAACAGAGATTTATTTTCTCATAGATCTGGAGTCCAGGTTTCTGAAATCAAGGTGTCAGCAGGGCTGCGTTCCCTCCAAAGGCTCTTGGAGCCAATCTTTTCTTGCTTCCTCCAGCTTCTGGTGGCTCTAGGCAGTCCCTGGCTTGTGGCTGCAACACTCCAATCTCCACCTTTTCTTCACATGGGCTTCTCCTCTGTGTCTGTGTCTTCTCTTCTGTCTCTTATAAGGGCACTTGTCATTGTACGGTATTTAGGGGCCACATGGATAATCCAGGATGATCTCGTCTCAAGATCCATAACTTCATTCCTTCTGTACAGATCCTTTTCCCAAGTAAAGTAATGTTCACAGGTTCCGGGGGCTAGGATGTGGACATACCATTTTGAGGTCCACCATACAACCCATTACAATATTCTTTGTAAGTGTCCTGACGAGCCAGGAGGAATAAGTAAATCCTTTGATTCAGTCAAAAATGAGAAGAATGTGAATCAAAAATACTAGAAGATATCCTTTTTCCTAGACACCGGCATGCATTTGAATAATCTCATTTCTTTTCACATCTATTTCCATTTTTAAGTGCTAGCAATGAAGGTTATCATGACAAATTAAAAATTTATTAACTTTTTCTTAAGCCACTATTTTTGTTTTTTTCTTTAAGCAGTCATCTCGGTCAATGTTAGAAAGATCTGAACAGCAGATTAGGGCTGCTTCGAGTTTGGAGGAACTACTGCAAATCACACACTCTGAGGACTGGAAGCTGTGGAGATGTCGGCTGAGACTCAAAAGTTTCACCAGTATGGACTCTCGCTCAGCATCCCATCGGTCCACCAGGTTTGCGGCAACTTTCTATGACATTGAAACCCTAAAAGGTAGGTCAATGGCTGTGGAGGCAAATCCTTTCTTTTATCAGATGGTGACAAATGCAACAACTTCTTCCAGAAGTTTGAGTAGGGCAGGCACATGTCCCAGGCAGAACAAAAGGGAGTCACTGATTTTATAACTTTGGTATTAGTGGAGAATCCTGATTTTTTATGTTTACTCCAAAGAGAAATATATTCAAAATGATTTTGAGATTTAAAAAACACCAACACAAAAGAACACTTCAAAATATAGAAATAAATTTAACTCAAAGATGTGGGAGCAAAACAAATCCAGAAAGACTGTTCTGAATAGAAAAAAAAATCATTGGGTTTGCTTAAAAAATAAAACAATCTAAGAATTTACTCACGAGGAGCATTCTATTGCCATACATGCATAGATAAAAACCAGTAGATTAGGTATAGCTTTTTATTCTTCAAGAAACTTTTTCTTTTCTTTCTGTTTTTGTTTGTTTGTTTGTTTGTTTATGAGTCAAGGTCTCTCTTTGTTGCCCAGGCTCGAGTGCAGTGGCCCAATCATAGCTCATTGCAGCCTCCAACTCCTGGGCGGTACGGCTTTTTAATTCTTCAAAATTGTGTGACTTTTAATAAAAGTGAAAAGTAGAAGTTGGAAGCTGAGTTGTGATACTAGGTACCTGTATTACTAAGAGAATAATGAAGGGAGAAAATACTTAAGACAAAATGATCAAAACTCCAGACTAGAAAACAACATAATTTAAAATAAAGGGAATGATTTTTGTCTAGTAAGGTGATGGCTCTTTATAAGAAAACCAGTGTATGTATGTACTGTGCCTCAATGCATGAAATGCTTGTCAAGTAAAGTTGTGTGGCCTCTGATTAAGCATTTAACTTTTTGATGACATGTCAAAACAATACATGATGCTGGTAATCTAGCATTCTACATTTGATTAACATGATTAACTGGTAACTGATTATATGTATCATGTAATATGAATGAGCCACTAAGCCAAGATTCTTTTCTTCCTACCTAGAGCTCACTTAATTTTTTTCCATTTGTAAATAAATGATGATGTTTCACAGGCCTCTGTTGTTGGCTGTAGGGCAGGCTATGCATAGAGGGGAAAAATCTCTCGGTGGCACTACGAGCATGAGTGTTCATGTGTATGACTGTGTGCAAGTCAGTTGAGATGGTGGGAACCATGGTCTTGAACCCAGTTCAGCCAGGGGTTTGAAGCTCTAGTTGTTTCTATGTGGTGAATTAGCATGGACTTCATGAAAACAAAGGGTGCACGACTCATCTGGAGGTCAAAGACCTTAACCAGATTACCTGTCTGAAGGTCTGAGGTGAGCCTGGAGAAACTCTGTGAAGACAAGTGTTACCATAAAACTAAGATCAGGCGATCTAAAAAAGTCAGTGACATTGACATTTTCTAAAGAGAAAACCATAAAAAATTATGGAACTTGTGAACTCTAAGAATTTCTCTCCTAATTACATAGGGGACCATCTAAAGTTATATATTAAGTTAGAAGCAGTAAACGATCAAATCAGTGTTTTACACCAATTATAATTTGTTATCAACTCTCCCTCTTGGATTTCAGGGTAATTCCCTGAGGCAGAGCAGTTCTACTTGGCGATAGGAAAGAAGAGTTATGAAGCCTTTAATCAGTGGCCTTGGCCATAATTACATACAGTGTTGATTAAAATGTTCCCACTCTAACTTTCAAATCTTAGTTTTGTAAAAAAAAGAAAAAGCAAATGGAAAGCAACACTTAAGTAGAATTTTAAACAGGGAATATTTTCATAAGTTGCTTACTTGTTTTTTCAAGGATTCATGATTAATAATGATGAATTAAGTAACAACCATATTAATACTTAATTGAGCAATTTATATCTCATGTGTACAGTCTTCAGAAATATTCATAGTCAGAAGTTTTAAAAAAGATTTCTCAGGATAGATTGTATTATGAAAAAAACAAAGTTTTGGTAAATTGTGTTGTATAATGCAGTGCTTTCAGCCAAACATCTTATATTTTGTGTTTTTAGTAATTGAAGAAAATTGGGATTAAGAGGTGGAAAAGGAAAAAGGATATGGAAAAGATATTTTAATGGAATAATTTTCAGGCTAGGGTAGATCTCTAATAACAATATTATATCTGTATACTTCGAGCAGAGGTCCTCTCTATCCTTTTGAGTGAGACATGTTTACGTATATGGGAATTCAGATTAATCTGGGGAGAGTGTTTTGAAGATGGGGTAAAAATGCATGAAAGTTTATCTATAGCTACATAAAACATCTCCAAAACTTAGCTGCTTAAAACAACATTTTTATCTCACGGTTTCTATGAGTCAGTAATGCAGACATGGCCTAGATTGGTTTCTCTGCTACAGGGTCTCTCCAGAGGCTTCAGTCAAGATGACAACTTGGGCTGCAGACATCTCAAGGCACAGCTGGGGCACAATCTGCTTCCAAGTTCACTCAATGATTGTTTTCAGGACTCAAGCCCTTCCTCACAGGCTGTTGGACGGGGAGTCCCAGTTTCTCACTGGGTGTTGGCCAGAGGCCACCCTCAGTTCCTTGCCATGTGGACCTTTCCCAGAGAGAGACGAGCCTGCAAGAGATAGAGACTGCAGTCTTTTTTAACCTCATCATGGAAGCGACATCCCATCACTTTTGCAGTGCTTTCATAAGTGAGTCACTAGATTCAGCCCACACACAGTGGGAGGGAAATTATACAGGGGTGTCACTAGGAGGAGGGGGGATCATTGGGGATTAGTTTGGAAGCTGATGACCACAAGTAGTTTTCACCAACCCACCCCCAACATATAATAAACTCTACAATTCATGTAATGGAAGATGGTGAACTAGAGAAATCGCTCTCTGGACTCTCCTGGAGGGAAAGAAGGACTTCAGATAAAGGAGCGAGGAGACGGAATGCAGCTCAGGTGTAGATCATAGAGAGAAGTGCCACAGCCTGCCAGGGACCTCACAGAGGAAAATCACAAAGCAGAGAAGGAAGAGAATAAAGGAAAAAAGATATCAGCAAAGATCAAACCCAGAGAGGCTCGGATCCCAGTGAAAGGGTAAGGGGGAATCTCTTTCTCCCCCTCCCAAGTCCTCAGTGATCGGTGGGCTACCAAGTTACTTGGAGGCTTTTCCACTCCCATGAGCCCAAGCAGTATGGCAACCATGGAATTGTGGGGAGAACTTGCATGATTCCAGCGCTTGGACATTCCATGCGGGGCTCCCCTCCAACGAGGGTGACCTGAGAGGCGGGAGAGCCAGCTTTCTTCCATTCAGACGCTTATCATTCCCACCTGTCTCCCACCCACTGCAACCGGGAGAGCAATCTGAGCTGAGAAGTTGGTGAGCAGTTGCCCCCTCCCCCGCCCCGCCACCAGATAGCACGTACTCTAATCTGAGGGTTGCACAGAGAGTGGGGCCCACACCTTCTCCCGTGCCTGGTCTGGGAGCTCCTTGCCTGCCAGCCTACTGTAGAGACACACACCAGTGGGTCAGATACGCAGACTGGATTCAGTGTCCCCTGGACTTGAGCAGGTTGCTGGAGGATACAGAGGGGAGGTTTGGGAGCTGGACTTGGGAGGTGAGGGAGCCTATGTGGGCAGAACTGATGGGAGAAAACTGTGGGGGTCTGAGATGCTGCCATGTGGGAGAGTGCCCATCACCTCCACAGGAAAGTCACACTGTTGAAGTATGGCAGGTCCTCCAGCGGGAAAGATCCCAGCCTGGGGTGCCATAACAACCAAGCATGGCACAATCAGGCGCCTGGGATGGAGGAGATTTGCAGCCCCTCCCCAGTGACCAGCCCTCCTGGTCTGGAGAACCTGCCTTGACTTTCCTCCCAGCAGCTCCCCCTAGCAGCCCAGAAAACAACCTCTGAGCCCTGCCAAGGCTTTGCAAAGCCTTCCAGGTTCACACAACCTAATCACGCTGGGCCTTGCCCTTCCACCCACTTCTGCTATGGTGGGGTCCAAGCAACCCCCTGGGAACTGGAGGGCTCCACCCAAAGCCTGGAACATTCAAGCACTCCACCTGAGAGACTAGAGATTATCACAGGCACAAAAAGAACATCTCGGCAGCTGGCTCTCTCCAGCAAGCATCAACAGGGAGAACAACTCTATACAGGGAGAACAACTCATTTTAGCTTCTAGCAACTCAGAGTGTGGCTGATTCTTACTCACAAGTATCAACCACTATCTCGGAGATTAAGCTGGGGGTCCCAATGGAATTCATATTACTGGAAAGAGGTGAAGCAGTGGGATAGAGGCAACCTGAGGGGACATTTTTTTTTTATAGGAGAGAAACAAAAGTTATAGGCAGCTTGATCTGTGAGGAGTCTCCTTCTTCCACTGCAGACCTTTGGGCTGACTGGGGAGCTGCTAAGAGTCTGTGCAGTGACATTCTGCTGGAGACCAAGTGCAGCAGAGATCTGGTGCCTGCCAATTCCAGACTTCTGCAACTGATGACATCCTGATCACTCTGGTGCACAGAGCCAGGTCTGCTCAGGACCCAGCCATCCAGCAGTAACCTTTGCATCACTCCAGCTGGGCTAGGGAGGGAACAGATGCTCCCCCATGTCAAGCCCTATGACTGACGGCTGAGCACAACTCCCCTCTGGCATGGGAACAGAACGCAGGAGGAGCCTCAGATACCACAGGCACCACTTTAGAAACCTGGGGTGACTGCCTCAGTGGATCCTAGGAGTGGAGGGAGAACTTCGGCTGACCAGCAGCTCCAGCCCACCTATATGGACCCTGGGCCCCTGAGACAAACCCCTACCTTTGTGACTGGGCATCAGCAATCCCCACACTGTTGGAACAGCCCCTCATATGGGTAGCTCTGCCCCTGAAATCCCCAGAACCAGCTCTGAAGCTTTCACTGTGCTTGATTCTGAGGCTCTGCCCCTGTAGCTCCTGGGTCCCCGCCAGGCCTACAATTCCACCCCAAGATTCCAGAGTGGAGACCGGTCCCCAAGACCACACAACTGAGTCCCCACCACTACCACTGGGCTGGCAGAACCTACCTGAGGTCCAACACTTCACTCAGGACCCCCTGGGGCCCTAAACAGCCGTCATTACTGGACTTGGTTCAAGAGAGTCCCCAGCAAAGGAAAGCAGGTGCCCTGCAATCCCTATCAACCCAGAGCCGAGAGAAGAGGAGCCAGATGAGAAGAAACCAGCAAAAGAACACTGGCAACATGAAAAAACAAAATAGCTCGACACCCCCAAGGGGACACAGTGGAGGTACGGCAGTGTACTCTACCCACAAGGAAACTGTTGAAATGACAGAAATGGAATTCAGAATACGGATGGCAAATACGATGAATAGAATTGAAGAGAAAGTTGAAAACCAACAAAAAGAAGCCAAAAAATATTTCAGGAAATCAATGAAAAAAATGAAAAAGTCACTAGAGAGCTAGATAACATAAGAAAGGAAATAATTGAACTTAAAGAAATGAAAGAGTCATTTAGGGAATTTCAAGATGTGGTAGAAAGCTTTAACAACAGGCTAAACCGAGGAGAAGAAAGAATCTCAGAGATTGAAGACAAGGCTCTTGAGATTAACTCAGTCACTTGAAGAGGTGGAGAAGAGTATAAAAAAGCCTGAGTGATCACTGAGAGAGATATGGGACTATGTGAAGCAAACTAACATTCGAATTATAGGTATTCCTGAGGGAGAAGAGAAAGAGCTAAAATCATGGAAAACCTATTTGAGGGAATTATTGAAGAAAACTTCCTGGGTGTTGCCAAAATTTCAGACATACACATACAAGATGGGCATTGGATACCAGAAAGATTCATAGCAAATAGGTCATCTCCAAGACACATAGTAATCAACCTGGCTAAAGTCAAAATGAAGGAGAAAATTTTTCAAGCAGCAAGACAAAAGTGTCAAATAACCTACAAAGGAAAATCTATCAGGCTAACTGTAGATTTCTCAATGGAAACCTTCCAAGCCAGAAGGGATTGGGGCCTCATCTTCAATTGACTTAAACAGAACAACTTCCAGTCTAGAATTTTGATCCTGCAAAACTAAGTTTCACAATAGAGAAATTAAGTCTTTTCCAGACAAACAAACACTGAGGGAATTTGCCATGATCAGACTTGCTCTGCATGAAATATTCAGAATAGCACTATACACAAACCAGCACAACAGATAACCACCAGCATAAATTCACCTATAAAATACCCCAAAACTCACAACTCCTATAAAACAATAGAATAAGAGGTAAAATAAAGCAACAAGGGACTACCCAACAGGATGAACAGACCAACATACCACATATCAATGCTATCAATTAATGTGAATGGACTGAATGCTCCTCTCAAAAGACATAGGCTGACTGAATGGATGAAAGAACACAACCCAAGTATCTGCTGTCTCCAGGAAACACATCTAAACCACAAAACACGTAGATTCAACATAAAGGGATGGAAAAAAATATTCCATGCAAACAGAAACCAAAAAAGAGCAGGTGTAGCCATCCTCATATCACATAGAATTGACTTTAATCCAACAAAGGTAAGAAAACACAAAGAGGGTCATTATATAATGGTAAAGGGAGCTATCCAATAAGAAGACATAACAATCCTAAACATATACGCACCCAACACAGGAGCTCCCAAATACATAAAGCAAATCTTACTAGAGCTAAGAAAAGAAATAAATGGCACCATCAGAATCACAGGGGAACTCAACACCCCACTGTCAGAGCTTGACAAATCAACAAAGCATAAAATAAATAAAGAAATAATGGACTTAAACCAAACTCTAAATCAAATGGACCTAACAGATATTTACAGATCATTGTACCCCAAAACTACAGAATACATATTCTTCTCAGCAGCATATGGGACATTCTCCAAGACTGATCATACCTTAGGCCACAAAACAGGTCTCCAAAAATTCAAAAAAATCAAAGTTATACCATGTACCTTCTCAGACCACAGTAGAATAAAGGTAGAAATCAATCACAAGAGAAACACACAAAACTACACAAAGTCATGGAAATTAGACAACCTATGCTGAACAACTATTGGGTCCAGAAAATTCTTTGAGCTGAACAACAAAGGGGACACATGTTATCAAAATCTTTGGGACACAGCAAAAGCATTCTTCAGGAGAAAATTCACAGCCATAAATGCCTATATCAAAAAGACAGAAAGATCATAAATTAACAACCTAATGTCACACCTTGAGGAACTGGAAAAGGAAGAACAAACCAAACCCAAAGCCAGCAGAAGAAAAGAAATAACAGAGGTCAGAGCAGAACTAAATGAATCAGAAAACAAACAAACAAAAATTACAAAGGGTTAACGAAACAAAAAGTTGCTTCTTCTCAATCAGAAATCAAAAAGGTGGCATTATAACTGATACCACAGAAATACAAAACATCGTCCACAAATACTATGTAAATCTCTATGCACATAAACTAGGGAACATAGAGTAAATGGACAAGTTCCTGGAAACACACAACCTCTCAAGACTCATTCTACTAAGTGAAGTATCCCAAGAATGGAAAAATAAGCACCACATGTACTCACCATCAAATTGGTTTCACTGATCATCACCTAAGAGCACATTTAGGAATAACATTAATCGGGTGTTGGGCAGATGTGGCGGGGGAGGGGATGGATGTATACATACATAATGAGTGCGATGTGCACCATCTAGAGGATGGACACGCTTGAAGCTCTGATTCGGTGGGGGGGGGGGGGGCAGGCAAGGGCAATATACATAACCTAAACTTTTGTACCCACATAATATGCTGAAATTAAAAAAAAGTGGCAAAAGATATGAACAGAAGTTTCTCAAAAGAAGAAATACAAATGGCCAATAAACATATGAAAAAATGCTCAATGTCACTAATTATCAGGGAAATACAAATTAAAACTACAATGAGATATCACCTTACCCCAGTTAGGATGGATTTTATTAAAAAGTCCAAGAACAGTAGATGCTGGTGTGGATGCAGAGAGAAAGGAATGCTTATACACTGTTGGTGGGACTGCAAATTAGTACAACCTCTATGGAAAACAGCATGGCAATTCCTCAAAGAACTAAAAGTAGACCTACCATTTGATCCAGAAATCCCACTATTGGGTATCTACCCAAAGAGAAAGAAGACTTTTCATCAAAAAGACACTTGCACTAGAATGTTTACTGAAGCACAACTCACAATTGCAAAGATGTGGAAACAACCCAAATGCCCATCAATCCATGAGTGGATTAATAAAATGTGGTATATGTATACCATGGAGTACTACTCAGCCATAAAAAATATGAAATAATACCTTTTGCAACAATCTCGATGGCACTGGAGACTATTACTCCAAGTGAAGTATCTCAAGAATGGAAAAACAAACACCACATGTACTCACTATTAAATAGGAACTAACCAAAGAGTACACATCTACACAGAGGGAAGTAAAACTCAGTGGAAATTAATGGGGGGTGGGGAGAGAGGGGAGGGGAATAAACCAACCTAATGGGTACTATGAAAACTATTTGGATGACTGGCATACCTATAGCCAGGACTCAAGCATTACAAAAATTAGCCATGTAACCTAAAACATTTGTACCCCCTTAATATTGTGAAATAAAAATAAAATAAATTAATGTAATGCTCCAAATTTAAAAAAAAAATCTCTACAATTCCAGAGTAGGCTAAAAGAAAGTCTTTAAGTGTCGTCTGTATCATAAAATTGAATCTTTCCCCCAAACAGATGTAGAAAGGCTATACAGCATTAAGTATCAAAGTGTCCAAATCTAATTTAAAAAAATAAACTATGAGAGAAAAGCAAGTACCGTTTTACAAGAAAGTATGTAATTTTCTTTTATTCCCAGAGGCTTGTTTCTCTCTCTCTCTCTCTCTCTCTCTCTCTCTCTTTTGTTTCCCTCAAATTAGCTATGGCTGGAGGAAGGAGCTATGTTGTTTCCAATAAAATGAACAGGTTTATTTCATCATTGTATATAAATATCAATATAGGGCACTTGCAAATAAGAAAAGTCTGATTTGAGGAAAGATTAGTTCCACTTAAATTTCCATTCATGTGTTTGCCAGGTTTAAATCCTACTGTAGTTACTTAAGCAACCAACAGAAACATATTTCTTGATGGTGCTAAAACCTGCCCAGACCTGACTTCAAGTAGAAGAAATGCTATCCAGCTGTATCCTGCAAATTGCTTGATAAATAATATTTACATGTTATTTCATTATATACTTCCATTTCTTTATTAACCAGTTTCTCCAGGTGTATTCAATGTGATTATATACAAGACATGGTGTTCTTCCCACAGGGAAATAAAATTCTTATATTCTACAAAGATATGATATAAATGGGAAGGAACAACACATTTGGGGTTTAATTTTTCTGCAATCTTTGGTTAAAGGGCTGACAAACAATACTCACCTAGTAAACTAAACAAGCAGTCCAAACGTGAAGATGACTGTGTTCAGCGTAACTCTGGCACACCATTGGCATGTCAAGGCCATTTCCTCTGCTGGCCCCAATGAACTTTCTCTCCGCAGTTATAGACGAAGAGTGGCAAAGAACCCAATGCAGCCCTAGAGAGACGTGCGTGGAGGTTGCCAGCGAGCTGGGGAGGAGTACCAACACATTCTTCAAACCCCCTTGTGTAAACGTGTTCCGGTGTGGCGGCTGCTGCAATGAAGAGAGCCTCATCTGTATGAACACGAGCACCTCATACATTTCCAAACAGGTATGATGAGTACATCAGCAAGTGTGCCCTCTCCCAAGCCTGATGATAGTGTTTGCAGCTACAACCGACCTTGTTGACGAGCACTGTGCTAAATGCTTTAATGTATAGTCCCATTTAATCCCTGAAACAAGCTAAAAGTGTATCTTATCCTCCTTTATAGATGTGGAAACTCAGGCTCAGAAAGGTAACTTACTTATCCAACGTTACACAGCTGGTGAATGGCAGAGCTGGGGCTCAAACCCAGGTCTAGGGACTCCAGAGCCTGATGTCTTATCAGTTACAGTCTTTCTGATGCTTTAATGTCAAGAATCAGAAAACCATATGGAAGTTAGTAGAACAAGATGTTAAAAGGAACAAAGATAACTACACTGACTGGTGTATCCATTAGGTTCTGTGTTGCTCAAATGGAGTGATTGAGAAGAGTTTGATGAAAGATGTAGACAAGGTTGGGGGGGAGGAATGGTGAAGCACCTGTGGCTAGCAAAAAGAGGGTGCTGTTCCCACCCATAGACTAAAGAGACTAGGGGAGGGAGCAGTTATGGGAACCCAGAGGGAAAGTGAAGAAGAGGGCTGCTGAACTGGCCGCTGCCAACCCTTAGCCTGGCAGGGGTTGGGGACAGGCAGGGGCTGGGAGAGGCAAGAGGGCCTATAGATGCAGCCCATGGCGGGCAGCTTCCTGGGGCCCAGAGCCTGCTGGGGAAGGAAGGAGAGACAGTGGTGTCTCTGGAGGGGCAAACGGATACTACGTAGCACAAATGACCTTTCGAAAATAAGTCTACAATCCTCATGAAAGAAATAATTCTCCCCTCTCCATCTTATAAAATCCCCTTTGCTTAGTAGATATGTTTTCCTTTCTGTGGCAACCATAATTTTATAAAATGTAATAAATGTTGCGTATGGAAACAGTAGTAACAAACTTAGGAAAACCATATTAAAAAGTTGTACAAGTCAAACTACATTCCTTTTGGAATGTTGCAAATTCCTCAAATGTTGATATATCCACTAAATTGTCACATTTGCCTATACAATCCATTTCTGTGATTGTGAAAAGAGACAGTAAAACAAAATTATATATGCACGGAATATATCTATGTTAGGTAATTATCTTAATGCTGATTTGTTTTGTTAATAGGTTGACTTATCTTTAATTTGTTTCCCCTACCTTCTAATATATCCTTTAAACTTGAGAATTATTTTTCTAAAACCTACTAGAGAATCTTGCAACTTGTGAGACTGCTGATCTCTACTATTTGACAATTAGAAAAAAATGACCTAAGTATGGCTATGCATCAACTGTTAGTAGAAACAAAGCTTGCATAACGTAAGAGGGTCTAGTCCATGATTATGTGATTCCCCAGAGCATAGCTGAAGAATTGCACAAGAAGATGAAGTTTATGCAAAGTAAACACTCTAAAAAATGGCTCTTACTTGGACTCGTGGAAGTTCCATTACATATTGAAAGGTCAGAATAAACATAACTTTAATGAATTGTTTCCACTTAATAGATAGTTGAGTACTTTATTTTGACTGCTGTACTCAACAAATGATTAGTTTTAAAGAATGTACTTAAGTGTAAATGTACAACAGTTTTTCTTTCCAAATAGGCATATTTGAACATTTTAATAGTGGTTTTAAAAAAAACTACCTCTTGCCCCTAAGTTATGGACTATTTGGTGAACTACCTCTTAGAAACAAAGAGAATAAATGAATACTCTATGTAGTAAGAACTACATGGGATGGTCATTGAATGGACGATGCATTAAAATCAAGTTCAAATTCATCCACACATCATAGAACCACTCTAGAGAGTTATACAATCTCTCTGTACATCTGTTTCCTTGCATGTAAGATGGGGATAATAAAAACCCCACACCATAATGTTGTTATAAGTGGTAAATGAATTAATATGAAAGTGCTTACAACAGGGCCTAGCATATGGAAACATAGAAAGAATGATATACATGTTAGCTCCAATTATTAGTTCGAATATGAGTATCAGTCAGCTATTAATACACAATGCTACATAACAAACACCCTAAAACTCAGTGGCTTCAAACAACTATGCATTATTCTCATGTATCTGAGGTTCAGTTAGTTTAGGGTGGGCTCAGGTGGGCTTGACTCCAAGCCACAGTGTGAGTCTAAGCCTGTTTCCTGTGTCTCTCATCTCTTGGACCAAGAAACCTGCCAGATCATGCTCTTCTCATGGTTACAGCATAAGCATGAGGGTTATGCCCCACAACGCATGCCTGGTTCAAGTTTGTATTTGTGTCATGTCTGCTAACATCCCACTAGCCAAAGAAAGTGACGTGGCCAAATCTAAAGTCAAGAGACAGGAAACTATAGTTATATAGATGGTATGGGAAGGGATAATAGTTTGAACCAAGATCTCAAAGAAACTTCATAGCTTTAATCTCATTTAATCCTTACAATTTACATTCAAATTTAAAGCAGGAGCAGAGATGAACAGTACCATTTTACAAGGGTACCAGTGACACCAAAAAGTTAAGACATTTGATCAAACTTAGATGCTTTATAAAGTTGGATGAGCTCCTCGTTTCCTGACTCCCAGCCCAGTATTCTGCCAGCCCTTATTATTATTAGTTCAATTCCTAATGGACAATTTTGCTAAAATCAATACCATAAATGGCAAAAATTCAGACTGTAGAAATTTTTAAAAAAATAATGTATAAAATAATATATGCATTGTGGTTTTTCTTTCTCTGCTACAGCTCTTTGAGATATCAGTGCCTTTGACATCAGTACCTGAATTAGTGCCTGTTAAAGTTGCCAATCATACAGGTTGTAAGTGCTTGCCAACGGCCTCTCACCATCCATACTCAATTATCAGAAGATCCATCCAGATCCCAGAAGAAGATAGGTAAGCATTTCTTGTACTCAGGTATCCTTGCTTGTAGAGAATACTTCATTAATTATAGAGTCATCACTTTCTCTTCAAATTCTTCACCTTTTAGCTTCTAACCCAGGTACTGGTAATAAATAACCATTTGGCAAATACATATTTTTATTAGATGTCAGATGTATATTGTGGTAGGGCCAAAACGCTCAGGGGTTATAACTCATCATGCCTACTTGTAGACACCTTTGTGATTAATATGCATAGTCTCATGCAGTAGTAAAACTGCTCCAGCCTCAAATTTGGCACATGTCTCTTCATCCCAGAAATAGCATTTTATAAAACTTAGGCTGTTTGCACGTTTACATACTGAAATAAGGAAAGATAAAAAAGGATTCCTGGAGTTGTTGGAAAGTGGCAAAACTCTCAGTCTATGAGTTTTGCAACTTTTAAACCTTTCCCCTTTAAGATTGCCAAATGGAAAATTCTTATTTTAAATTAAAATGATTTAAAATTAATTTGGCTTTGAAATTTTCTTGAGATTAATTTTGTGATTCTTTATAAGACAAATTATAACACTCTGAAGTGTTCTGAAACCAAAGGTAAGGATCATTGATTTAAATAAAAAGGATTTAATATAGAGAAACAAATAAAGGGCAAATTACAAACACTGAATGAAATGATAAAGTAATTAAGTTAGATATTTACATTTTGCGAAAGTAAAGCAATAAACGTACTGTCTGTGTGTAGCAAGTGAAAGGGCAAGCTAGTGATTATATATTAGTTAACACTGAGCCAAGAAAATACTTCTACCTCTTTCAAGCAGAAGAGAAAACTCATAGAAAACCAACATTTATTCTCAAGATGTTCCTGCTGCCCTAGCCAATGTTCTTATCTGCATTTTAAAGAAAATGATCTTAGGATCTATGATAGAACATATTTACTTTTGGTAAATAAACTGTTGATAGCTATAATTTGCATAGTTTTAACATCTATCTTCTTAAGAAGATTGTAATTTTCCAAAATTACAGTTTAGTTTCTAAAGGTTTCCAAATAGAATATTTACAGTTACAGAATTACTGTCTAAAAAGATGCAATTCATAAATATGAATTAAGCTCCTTAAAATCTTAACTATTCTCGAATTCTTATCATTTTTGCAGTATGAACATTTGAAATTTATTCTCTTAGCAATTTGGAAACATACAATTCAGTGGTCCCCAACCTTTTTGGCACCAGGGACGGTTTTCATGGAAGACAAATTTTCCATGGAGTAGGGAGAGGGGGATGGTTTCAGGATGATTCAAGCACATTACATTTATTATGTAATTTATTTCTATTATTATTATACTGTAATACATAATGAAATAATTATATACTCACCATAGGTTGGAGACCCCTGAAAAACATTATTATTAACTATAGTCACCATGCTGTGCAATAGATTGCAAAACCTTATTCCTCCTGTCTGAGATTTAAAATAAAAATAAATTAAAAAAAATCTTAACTATTATCCACTCAAATTTTTACTTAATGTTCCAAAATCATGATTACCCTTGATAGCTTTTAAATCTGATTCATTGTTTTCTTTTCCTAGCTGTTCCCATTCCAAGAAACTCTGTCCTATTGACATGCTATGGGATAGCAACAAATGTGAATGTGTTTTACAGGAGGAGAATCCACTTGCTGGAACGGAAGGTAATAACAGCAGTAGTGAAATATTAATAATAACAGTGATCATAAAAATAACTTACTATGCTTACTATGGCCAGGTAATGTTGTCTTTTACATGTATCAACTCATTTGATCCTCACAACAACTCTATGATGTACTATTATTATCCCCTTTTTACAATTACAAAATGGACATGCCAAGATGTCTAGTAATTTCCTCATGGTCACACACCTAAGAGTGATAGAAGCAATCAGATTCCAGAGACCTCTGTGTCATAATCATATAGCTAAGGCTAGCAATGCATCACCCTGCTTTTTATTAGGTCATTAAATATGAAACACCCAATTTCAAATCAAAAGTTTGGTTTATTATATCTCAAATGGGAAGCAGGACAATTAATCAAAGTGTGTGCCTAAACTATCAACACAGTGTTGCCATCTTAATGGTAGCTTGTTTATGCCAGCAGCGAAGAAGCCTGGAGAGGGAGTGGCAATGAAATTGAGAAAGGCGTTTTCCAAAGCTTGTTGAGAATTGAATATTTTTCCTTGCAAGAAGTGATCCAAAGCCTGGAAGAAGTGGTAGTCAGTTGGTGCAAGGTCTGGTGAATATGGCAGATGACAGAGAATTTCCAAGTCCAGCCTCTGTAGTTTGAGCAGTGCTATTTGTGCGACGTGTGGTCTAACATTGTCTTGCAAAAGACGTGGTCTGTCTCTATTGACCAATCCCGGCTGCTTAATCACAAGCATCTTTATCATATCATCCAATTGGTTGCAGTAAACATCTGCTGTAATCGATTGACCAGGTTTCATGAAGCTGTATTGGATAATACCAGAGCTGGACCACCAGACACCATTAGCTTTTTTTGATGAATATTCAGTTTGGGGCAGCATTTCAGCACTTCATCTTTATCCAACCATTGTACCGAACACTTGTGATTGTCAAAAAGAAACCATTTTTCATTACATGTAACAATACAATGTAGAAATGTTTCACCTTTGTATCATGACAGCAAAGAAAGGCAAGCTTTGAGATGATTTCTCTTCTGATGCTTGATTAATTCATGTGTTACCTATCTATCCAGCTTCTTTACCTTGCTGATTTGTTTCAAATGGTTCCATACTGTTGGAATAGTAACATCAAACCTTGCTGCTAATTCACACATAGGTTGAGATGGATTCATTTCCACTGTAGCTTTCAGCTCATCATTATCCACCTTGGTCTCAGGTCACCCACCTAATTCGTTTTCAAGATTAAAATAATCAGAACAGAACTTCTGGAACCATCAACATATTATGCATACATTAGCCACATCCTTCCCAAACACTTCGCTGATATTTTGAGCTGTCTGTGCTGCATTGGTTCCACAATGGAACTCATATTCAAAAATAACATGAATTTTTGACTTATCCATGGTTACAAAAAAATTGCTCCAAAAAATTGTGAAAGATAATCACAAGCCAAAAACCATGCGTTTGAAAGAATGATGATGTACCTTCACAATAAAAATAAAATGAGAAGTGTCAAAGTGAAAATGTCAGAGATATCAACTGTCAAACTTAGTACTTAAGGAAATCAGACATTTCATACTTAATGACCTGATACTCTCTAAGAAAAGCCCAAAATGATTAGAACATCCAAAAGCACTGAATTCAAACTTTAACAAAAGCTACTTCAGAACTGAACACTGGTCAACCTCAGTTTACTGATTTATTTGTCTAAAAGTCTCACAGGAACATAAAGTAATTTTGGACTTGGTTTCTTTCAACTGCATCATGTGAAAACATATCAGTAATTTGAAAAAAGAAATGAGGAATATGAGAAGACTGTTTCTGGGACTAGGTCAAAGTAAAAGCAAAACATGGCTATTGGTCTAATTAAGAGGAGTTGAGGACAAAATGAGATAGGCTATCATCAATGCTCATAAAATGTAAGGCTGTGATTTTTGGTGATAAACATTTGGCTGAAAATGAATGCATTTTTGATTTATTTTCCAGAGAACTTTACATGGTTCCACTGGAAAAAAGAATCACAAGGAATCATGTGATCTGAACCTTGCTTGTTTTAAACTATGGTCTACAAGCAGGAACAGTAAGAATTAAACTATAAGGAATCTGTCCTAGAAACTGTAAATACAATAACAACCTACTTCCTATTTTTCTCTCAGCTTCCTTCTAAACGTTTTCATGAAAGCTCAATCCAGAATGTGAAGAAAATTTAAAGTTTATGTAGTTTAAATGACCATGCAGATCTTGAATGTCCTTTACACTTTTCCCACCAAGTGTTCAGCCATCCTCTACCAGGATATACATCAGTTATAAGGAAACTTGCCATGCACCGTGGCAGCGCGGAGGACTGCACACACTCCTATTGCTACATTGAACCTAAATCCTCTCTCTAGAACAGACTGCCCGATGAAATATAATGAGAGTTATATATATAACTTACATTTTATATTGCTTACATTAAAAAGGTAAAAAGAAAAAGGTGAAATATATTATATTTAATCCAAAATATCCCAAATGCTATCACTTCAACGTGCAATCAATATAAAAATTATTCATGAGATATCCTACAGTCTTTGGGCTAAGTCTTTGAAATCCAGAGTGTGTTGTACATTTACAGTTCATCTGAATTTGTACTTGCCATTTCATACTTCATAGCCACGTGTGGCCCATAGCTACTTTGTTGGACAGCCCCACGCTCAAGAGCTCAAGAGCATCAACTCATTAGTTCATTTTACCCTGTAGAGCCATGTAAAACCAATCTAATTCTTTTCCTATGTGACTCATTTTTAAATAGTTTAGAAAACTATTGTGGGAGGCAATATACCTAGAGCTTAAAGGCTGTTCTAGTGGAGGTTTCCCTGGCACACAACCCCTGAGACAGAGTTGTCTGCACAGGAAGTTTTTAGGCAGGCACAATGCATTAAAGGGTGAAGAGGGAGGTGGCCAATCCCATTGCAGTTGCTGAGAGGTGTCAGCCAATCCGATGGGAGTTGAAGCTGGGATCCCCTGGGGGATGTCTCAAACCCAGGAAAAGAGGCTGAGCCCCATGGACCAGTCATTGGATATGGGCTGCCTTGGAGAGGGGACATAACCTTAGGTGAGACAGCTTCTTTCTGCTGGAGGTAATTCCAGTCAGCCCACACATGTGTGTTGAGGGTGGAAAGAGTAGTGGGGAAGGAGAGAAGTGCTCTGAGCAGGGGACATATGAGTGCTCAGGGCTGGAGGTAAGAGAACAGAGCATATCCTGGGTGATGGAAGAAGCTCACTATAATGGGGGTGTAATGGGGGAGGGAAGGGGTGCTGAGTAGATATGAGAGAGGAAGCTAAGGAGGCTCACAGGGGCGGAGCAGAAGGATCTTGTGAGCCTTGTGCCAGAGCTTGGATATGATGCTAAGGACAAAGGGAAACCACACAGCTGGTTCAAGCAGGAGAGTGACAGCAACCATCAGAATTTTAACAAAATCAAACCAGCAACAGTGTGGAAGAGGATGGGTTGACCTTGGGCAGGAAAGGAGGCAGGGAACCTTTTAGGAAGTTGTAGCGAGGATGGAAGTGAGAGATGTGGGGTAGACTGGATCACAATCATTTTAATTTTCATCTCCCATAACTCCCTAATGTGGGCCAAACTCACATTCATTTCTCCAGTGGCCTCATCAAACGAATGACATACTGTGAGTGTACTGCTCACTAAACTTGTTTTTCATACATGTGGCTGTTATGTCAATTGCCTTTTCTACAACAACTTCTCTTCCCCAAATGAGCACATTTGGATTAGTGAATGCAAGTCCAATTTAATTTCATCTTGTTAGATGCAGGGCATTGCTCTAAACTGTTAAAAACAAACAAACAAACTACCAAACAATACAAAAAAACAAAAAGAAAAATCAAGGAGGTCCCAATTCTGTATTTTAAAGTATTTAATATGTCCCTTCCTTCCTTCAGAGAGCCACAATTTCAAGAATTTATTTTGAAAAATTCCATCTGTTTATTGATAAACGTGATAAATGGAACAAAGCTGAGAACAGAACACATTGGTATCCCACCATCAACCTCCCTAAGGGTGGAAAGCAATACACGAGGGCTGTCTGGAAAGTATCCAGCCATTGTTAATGTAATGAGAACGGTTACATGGCTGGATACTTTCTGGACAGACCTCGTATAATTCTTCAAAATATCACCTTCAGCTACTTGTTGTTCCACCCAGTTCTCCTGCATCCAGTTGCTGTTTCTTTGAACTTGCCTATAAGGGTGTGAGGACAGCCTCTGCCGAATAACCTGCTGAAGTTCTGCAAACACCTTGTGGACTGAGTTTCCCCAAATCACCCTGTCCAGGAATGGCATTGGGCCTTTCTGAAGAGTTCTGAGTGAACCTCTGCTGCCACCTATTGACCATTGCAAATCTTTTAGGCGCTTCTTAACCATCCTTTAACAATCTAGTCTTGTCTTGCCCTGAATTCGGTGACTGCCATCTGCCTCACTGGCATATGACTTACAAAGCTCACATTCATCCTCTTCACAAAATTCAGAATGGAGTCTTCCCAGATCTAGACTTACAGCACCCATTCCACATAATTTCTCAAACATAACTCATTACAGAGCACTTAAAACCACTAGATTGAACGACATGAGATTGCCTTTGTGGTAATAGTCAGATATTGGCAAAAGCATATGGTTTAACCCAACTTGGAATGCTGGATGGAATTCTTCAGAGCCTCCATACATCAGCCTACTCAGGACCCTTTTATCACACCAAATAAATCCAACAAACGTTTATTGAGTGTGCCTATTTTATGCCAGAGCAATGAGACCTGGTCCCTTCAGGATGTTTTCCTTACGGGGGGTGGGGGTGGTGGTGACGGTAGACACAGAAATAAACAAACAAACATAATCAGTGCAAGAAAGGACAGGATGGGAAGTAGGCACAGGATAAGGGCACTTAGCTAAACTTGCAGGTGTTTGGAAAGCTATCAGGGGAAGGGGATAACAGAGGAGAGGAAAAGGCCAAAGGCATAGGGCTGAGAGGCACTGGTATATCAGGGAAACAGAAAGCCCTGTAATTTTGTGGATGGAACACAGGATATATGAGAAAGAGAGACACAGATGACTCTGGGAGGTTATCAGGGTCCAGTTCATGGAGGGTCTGGTATGTCCTGGTGGGGAAATTGGCTTTTATTGTGAGAAAGGAACCTCTTAAGGCATTGAAAGCAGTGGAATGATGTGATTAGGTTTGCATTTGATAATCGTGTGGAGACTGGATTGGAGGGATAAAACTTGTGGTGGTAAGATGAGTAACAGCCATCTACACAAGAAATATAAGATACGGACTAAATTGTGGAGTGGCAATGGTGATGGAAAAGAAAGAACAAATTCAGGCAGGCAGAACTGAGTGGACATGATGATTAGACTTAAATAGAGCAGGTGAGTCAAGAATGATGGCACCATTCCCCAAACCAGGGAAGTTGGGAAAAGAAGCAGGTTTGGGAAGGAAAGTAAGCATGCTCTTTCCTCCAAAACCTGCAGCAATGGTAATGTGACATAGTCAAGCTCTTCCAAAGTTTCTGTCTCTTCCGAGGTTTTGTTATTGTTGTTGTTTTTTTTTTTTTTTTTGCAATGAATTTCAACTGATCAATCAGAATTGGACATGGAGTAGTAACTATCCAATTGTTTTTATATACCTTCTAGAAGAAGTATCTGTCAGCTAAGTGTGTAAAAAACTTCTCAGACCCTCCTTTTTACCCGAGTGTATCTGCCAGCAGATGTCTGTGGGATCAAAGTTCATTGTCACTGTTCTATCTTTTATATTAATACCAGTGTTATGATCTGCAGTGAGGACATACATCGCTGTTGCTACCCTTGTTCTGGAAGGTCTGAGGTATATCTCTACAACACCAATTCTTTTGTTCCTCTCTCCATTTAATCTTTAGCTAAACACTGGGGAGGACTAGACTCATAATCCTTAGACATCCTATATCTTATTACTAATACTTGATTGTAAAAGTGCCTTCCCAAAATTTTTAACAAGTCACCAACCTAAAAATCTCTAAAAATATCTTATCAAAAATATTCAGCTTATGATATTTTATTAAATCACAACACTAAGAAAATACATGAATTCTGTGTTTGTATTATGAAGTCAGAGGTGAATCTCCTTCACCCTGTGAAAAACTTAGGGGCAAAAATCTACAGCAAAAGAGATTGGAAATCTACAGGAAAGTTATTTAAGAGTGATGTAAAATAGACAATCAACTGTGATGATCACATTATCCATGCTACAACTATCTGACCAACGCTTTTCTGTTTCTGTTTAGACCATTCTCACATCCAGGAACAGGCTCTCTGTGAGCCACACATGAAGTTTGATGAAGATCGTTGTGAGTGTGTCTGTAAAACACCATGTCCCAAAGATTTCATCCAGCACCCAAAGAACTGCAGTTGCCTTGAGTGCAAAGAAAGTCTGGAGAGCTGCTGCCAGAAGCACAAGCTATTTCACCCAGACACCTGCAGGTGAATGGCTTTTTCACTTTCACCTAGCCGTGACTCATCGACAAGTAATGTAAATGGCATTTTTATTCAATGATATTCCTTATTAAGCTATTTTTTCTCAGTTTCCAAGCCCCTTTTTGATAGTAAAACAGAGGTTTGGCAACTAAGAATTAAATGAGAGTACATAGAGTGATGAGTAATCTTGAAATTAAGAAAATCTTGCCTGCCATTGTGGGTTTATGGCTCTTAAGCAAAAACTAAATTGATGAAATTTAAACAATTATTTTGGGGAGAGGAGGTTTCAGGTCAGCAAACTCTTTGGTTCAGTCTCTCACTGTACATGTCTATACCTGTTTATTTGTTTTTTTCTTTGATGGAAGCGATGTCACTAGATTTATATAGCTAGGAGTTTATTGATGAATAGAACACTTGGAGGTTACTAATTGGACTTTAATAGATTTCGAATCATGTGGGATAACCATTCAGGGTAATTATATTGACATTTTAAATACATGTCTGGAAAATTTCCTTTGAACACCTAATCAAAATCAGAACATAGGTATTCCTTTGAATTAATCCTTGATTCTGAATTCTTTACTTTCTTTTGCAACAGCTGTGAAGACAGATGCCCCTTTCATACCAGACCATGCACAAATGGAAAACCTGTGTGTGCAAAGCATTGCCGCTTTCCAAAGGAAAAAAGGGCTGCCCAGGGGCCCCACAGCCAAGAAAATCCTTGATTGAGCTTTGTTCCAAGTCCCCCATCCCTGTCACTTTCAACAGCATGCTGCTTTGCTGAGTTGCTGTCACTGTTTTTTTTTTTACAGGTGTTAGAAAAAGTCCATTTTACATAGCACCACGGTGAATCCAAACTAGGCTTTCATTCGCACCAGCTGAGGATTCCCTGGTTCATTGACAGATGTCTTCCAGCTGCAGATGCCTCTGCACAGCAAAGAATGGAGAGGAGGGGACCCACAGAACCCTTTTTTTTTTTTGGTGAATGAGAAAGATGTGCTGGTCATGGAATGACAGGTGCCATGTGATTGATTACTCAGAGCAGATGAGGAAAACTGTGTAGTCTGAGTCCTTTGCTAATTGCAACTCTTTTGGATTATTATGATTCTTTCTTATGCAGAATTTGATTTATATGATCAGCACTGACTTTCTGATTACTGTCCAGCTTGTAGTTTTCCAGTTTGGTGAACTACTGTCTGATGTTTCATATTTAAGTATATTTAAAGAAAATAAACACCATTATTCAAGCCATAGAATTTTATGTTACTACGTATTTAATATGTTTCTACTCTATATTTTTATGCTAAAGAAAAAATGTTTTAAAGAGAGAAGGGAATTTAAAAGTGAAAGGTACAGGGAGAGACATGAACACAGCCAAACTAGACCTCAGTTTTGGGAAACGAAGGGAGTAGTTCTCAGAAGGTTTAAGATTATAAATGAGGTGACCCAAGAATCAGCTGGGAATCACTCTGTGCTTTGAAATTAAATTGAACTTGACCTGACATCCATCCCATGACAGAGGAGAGCCTACATATGCCCTTGACATCTTTGAGAGTTTATGTTTCTTCTGGCTACTTCTGGCTACTTCTGGCTCTAAGTTTCTGCACTTGCTCAACTCTCAGTCTCATTGACATCTCAACTCTTGTGGCAACATGACTCTTCTCTTTGTTCTAAAGCTACCCAGGAAGGGAGCACAAAGCCTTTTCCCTTTGCTTTCTCCCCAAAGTACCCCCACATCTCATTTGTTGGTGGCGTAGACTTTGCTGAAATTTTGGTATAACAGAGGGAATTTAGCATTAGCAAAGTTATTATCAAATAACTTGAAAATCAATCCCTCCATAGTATCTTGCATAGATAGATTGATAGATATGCACTCACGTAATCTATTACAACACTTACCACACAGCTGTGTAAATAGTTGTGTTCATATTTGTCTCTCCACTATGCCATGATCTCCTTATGATCAAAAAATGCGTCCTAATCAAATTTTGGTAACCCAAGTTTCTCAGGCCAGACTACCCTGGATCAGTACAATCACAAGGAGCAAGATAACGATAACAAAATGTAGCCCCACAGTAGCATTGTTGGATGGTGGCCCAAATCCCTGCCCTTCCTCTGTCAGGGTTCCTAAGCAGTTCCTGAATTCTTCTTTCCTTCACTGAAGTTCTCTGAGGCTTGTGGCTCCAAGCCCTCTGGTCCTTTCCTGGCTTTAGTTCTCAGTCCCTGCCCTGGGGACACAGACCTACTTTTACCTGGCCTTGAGACCAGTTTCTATTGTGTCATCATTGTCATTGCATTTACTGGTACTGACCCAGTCACTCCTCTCCTGCCACTGTTCCTCTTGCCCTCAGTTTATGACCTAGATGTCAACAGGACTCTTCCTTCTAGTTTTACTTTTTTTTAAATCAGGCTTCTGAAAGGGTTGGCACATAACTTAGTTTATAAAACAGACTTAGAATTCAATTCCTTGCTTTGCCTTTTCATTCATTTTCTACCACTGCCCCCTTCTCCATGATATTTGTTTAAGTTGCCTTGAGAGCTGGGGCAGAAGACAACCCAAGAGACGCCACACAATTAAAGGAGTCACTTTACTCATCCTTGACCAGTAAAAAGCCAGGCTGAATCACCAAGAAGGAGAAAAGATCTGAGTTTAGGGACGGGCTCTGCCACCCAAACGCATTGCGAACCTGAAGAACCTTATGGAACCTGCTTCCTCACCAGTCACATGTGGATGATAATCTCATCTCAGAATTGACAATTTCACTTGAGTTACCATTAGTAAAAAAAAAAAAAGTGAACAATACAATGTTCTTTAAAAGTCAAAGGAATTGTCCCAAAGGAAAGAAGCAGGATTGTGAGCAAATCCCAGGAGTTTGGGATCTCTGGGAAGTTCTTGCCTTATACCAGATCCTTGGATCTGTCCTAAAACCGATTTGAATCATGTTTTGGCTCAAAGTGGCTCTGGCTTCATAATTGCCATTTAGATGGAGACATTGCAAAGAACCCTAGGCTAGGCCAGAACTAGATGTGATCTGGCTTTGTGCTTCTAAAATGCCTTCCCTCCCCAACTCCCAATAACTACCAAGAGATCTGCACTTGAATCCCCCAGGCTGGGTCAGGCTGGGGCTTGTTCTTGAGGGTAGAGATAGGGTACTGGCTTTTGCTTCATTAGAGTTCACTAGGCATTGCACAGGAATATTTGTCATACTAATAGCCCTGAAATGTGAGCTGAAAATTATCAACTTGTTGCAAAATAAAAATATGTGACAAGCCCCAAGAGCTTCAAGCAAACACAATAAATGCCAGCGTTGCATGATATCTCTGATTATCTAAGCCACAAGGCCAGAGAATGTATTAATATGACAGCATACATCATATATCTGTGAGTATAACAGTGTAGTAGGAGGCCCTTTAGAGAAGGAAACAGATTGGGCAGTGTGATGGTCAGCATTGAACAAAGATTAAAATACTATCTGAGATATCTGATAAAGGAGAGTACACAAATATACTTTAAGGCCTTTAGGGAAAGCCATAGTGCACTGAAAGTTGTAATCTTAATGGATTTGGTCATTTGGACAACAAAAGCTGGACTTTGTCTAATTTACTCTTAATCCTCAGTGTGAGAACAATGTCTCACATATATTAGGTGCGTAATAAACAATTATTTAATAAATAATAAATTGTTGCATTGATTTTATGGTCAGTGAATGAAATCTCTAAAAGGAAAGTCAAGAGTAATTTTATATAACTCATATTGTTCAAACTCAGCTAGATTATGTGCATGTCTCAATTATTCAGATGTTGCAACTCAAGAAAGGAATATAATTAATAATCTATTCTCAAAATATTTATGAAATGAAAAATGCCCAAAAGTGTCTGTCATTTGGCCCTTGAAATAGCCTAGTAAAGAAAAGTCTGCTTTTGGCAATTTATCATTGACATTGTTTGTTCTAAAACAGGGGCTAGTAAGCAATGCCCACAGGCCAATTTCGGCCCAGTGCCAGTTTTTGTAAATAATGTTTTATTGGAACACAGTGATGTTCATTTGTTGATGTGTATTGTCTATGGCTACTTTTGCTCTAAAACAGCAGAGCTAAGTAGCTGGTGACAGTACATGGCCTACAATGCCTAAAATATTTACTCTTTGGTCCATTACAGAAAAAGTTAGCCAACCTCTGATGTAAAATATTTCTTATTTTATCAAATGCCATCAATTAACATTAAATAAAAGGAATTAGACTGCTTCTTGAGCCCCTACTAAAAAAGACCCTGTTACCTGTCCTGGATGGGTTGTTGGAATCTGCCGGCCTCACCTTATTTGAGTCATTGTGTAGTGATTTAAATTTTAGCTCTCAGTAATTCACCTAAAGCCATGGATACATTTATTAATGGATTCTAGTAATGTTTGTGGTATATCTCTAAAATTTTAGAGACAATGCATGGACTCTGAGTAGAGATAGTGCTTAAACACATTCATCTTCTTTTGTTGTCTTCCAATGCCCTGAGTAAACACTCTAAAAGAGTAAAGAGATTTTTTTTTTAAAAAAGCATGAACCCACAAGGACAGGCTGAATGGGGAGTCAACAGAAACAACAACATTCTGAAAGCTGAAAAGCACATGGAGGAGGTGTAAATTATTTGGCAGATCTAAAAAAAAAAAAAAAAAGAATTTAAGCCAACACTGGGGAAAGCTGAGTTCCCAAAAGGCTCAGAAATGAGCGTCCCAAGTACCTCTAGAAGTGGGAGTGATGAGAGGAGTGCTAAGATGAGATTCAATCCAAATTCCATATAAGAAACAGTTCCATCCCAAATCCTCTCCCACATTCCCTGTGGTGGAATGACTGACCCTCCCGAGCCCAGGCAAAAGATGGGTTATTAATTCTCTGGCTAGGGTAAAAGAAAGAGCACCTGGACTGGGAAACACCTGGTATCCATGAGGGTAGGGTACTAAACTGACAAGAGTACTAAGCAAACGTGTGCACACTAGATGCTAGGACCCTCAGCCCTCATCCCTCTGTGTGCAACCATAATGCTGGCAATCAGATCATTACTTGAAATGCATTTCTCTGGGAAGAATCTGACCAGCCCAAGAGGAAAGACCTAAAAAGGACTGAAATTAGCTGGGAGAAGGGATTCTCAGTGGAACAGTTTAATCAGGTACACAAGCCCCACTCTTGGGCTCAGGCTTCTGTTCAGTACTTTTGTCCCTTACTTTTAAATATGAGCAAGCAACCATGACTTTCCAGACATCAGGGGAATACTTTAACATGAAAAACAGAGATTAAAACACACAGAAAAAGGCAATTTGGATGAAACAGAGAAGAAAACGTCAAAACATTAATATCTGAGGGGGTGGGGGAAGAAGGTAAGATAATGCAACCAATAAATAAAATGAAAGCGTTATTAAAAAATAAAATGTCAGAGAACATAATAGAACTCTAGGAAACAAATTATTATAATAAAAATTAGGAGTTCAATGGGAAAAAGGAAGATAAAGTTGAAGAAAGTCCTCAGAAAGTAGAATAAAAGAAAAGAAGTGGAAATTAAAAGCAAAAAGACAAGAAGATCTAATATCAGAATAATAGAAGTTGCAGGAAATGAGAAGAGACATCATAGAAGATGTAGTCAACAATTTAAAAATTCAAGAAAATTTCTCAGAACTGAAGTACACGAGTTGGCAAATGGAAAGGTTCTTTGAGTCCCCAGCTCAAAAGTTGAAAATATACCAGGGAACAAAATTATGAAATTTCAGGACACAGGAGACTAAGAGATAATTGTAGGAGCTTCTAGAGCAAAAAAAAAAAAAAAAAAAAAAAAAAAAAATTATAGTAATTTCATCCAAAGGGCCAGGAATCAGAATGACATTAGATTTCTCAATAGCAATACTGAAAGCTAGAAGGCTAGAGCAATTCTGTTAAAATTCTGAAAGAAAATAATTTCCATTCTAGTATTTGGCACCCAGACTATCAGTAAAATTGAAGGGATAAAAAATACATTTTCAGACATGCAGGGTCTTAGGAAACCACCCGCCATCTCTTATGCACTCTTCCTCAGAAACCTACTGGAGGATGGGCTTCAAAATAAAAGGGTAAAACAAGGAGGAAAACATTGCTCAAATAAAGCCCAGCCTCCTGTGATTTTCATTGCCATAAATCAGGTCCTCATTGCCTCCAGTCTAGAGCCACGCTTCTTAGGTTGTAATATGTATACTAATCACTCAAGATCTTGTTAAAATGCAGATTCTGGTTCAGCAGGTCTGGGGTGGAGCCTGAAAATCTGCATTTCTGACCAGCTCCCAGTTGCTGCTGCTGAGCTGCAGATCCTCCTTTGAATTGCAAGGGACTACTGAAGTAGCCTGGTTTCTTCTCCAGCCATGCCACTCTTTTACCCCCTTTCTCCAGCTACTAGAACAATCTCCCTAAGACAAGGCTTTGATTATGGTTTGACATTTTGTCTCTATGTCCTGCACTGAAATGAAGTGACTGCCCAGTACTATTTTCTACCACATTAATTTTTGTTTCAAGTGTGTCTAACCTAAAATTCATCAACATAATGAGTTTTTTAAATGCTAGTAACTTCTTCATGTTCAAGATTTCTAATTGATTCTTCTATATCCATTGGTGTTTGTTTCATTTCTGTATACTTTTATTTCCAAATTCTTATTGTTTTAAAAATTTGTCATTTTAATTGCATCTATAGGGAATTATTTTTTCATTGTTACATTTGTATGTTGTCTTCGTATCACATCTCTTCCAATGTTTTGAAATTTTGGTTTACAAACTAATCTTGAGTGAGAGAGCTCCCTCCCGCTCCTTGTGTGTGTGTGTGTTTGCTTATATTTCCCAGACTAGCAGTGGTAGTGGTATATTACAGATCATCTTGCTTGGCTCTGTTCTCTTAGCAAGGTTATATACCCAGAAAGGCAGCAACTTTTGGCAACAAATTCTTTCAGTCTCTATTCACAAGTGAGGGAGATGGTTAAGCAATAAAGCTTGGTTGAGCTATCTATTGCTGTGTAACAAACCACCCTGAAACTTGGTGTCTTGAGACAACAATTTATTATTTCTCATAATTCTGTGGGTTGACTAGGATCATCTAGGTGGTTCTTTTGTTCCATATAGTATAGACTGAAGTCACTCCAGTAGTACTCATATTAAGTTGGGAACACATCTACTGTTGGAATGCCCCAGATGACCTCTCATTCTTCAGGGTCTCTCTCCATGGCTTGCCATCATTGTGCTCCAGTCCATGAATACTTATTAAGCATCTGTGGCATCTCATTTACTGACATCTCATTGGCCAAGCAAGTCATGTAGCCAAACCCAGAGTCAACGTGGGAGGGAATTAGACATTGGTTGCCAATACTAGAAAGTGGTTTATTGAAGGCCTCCAATGTAACAGTCGCTCATAAAGCTGCTTCCTATCTCTAGCCACACATGGAGCCCTGTCAGTCTCTATTATTCTATAGAGGCTGAACCCTCTGTTCAGAGGGTTCATGTCTTCCTACCGCCACATACAAAGTCCAGGACCTATGTGGCTTTGGTCCTGATCACTATTTTGCATTTTGGTTCTGTTTCTGACACGTAGAAATGTTTATTTTCTTTTTGTTTAAATCATAGCTATAACATTTAATTTTCCCATTTATATTATATCTCTTATTTTTCTATTTGAAGCAGAATGAGGAATGAAGAGTCTCAAAATATTAATTGAAAATGTGATCTTGGCTGGATGTCTGGCTCACCATCAAGTCCATTTTCCTTAGTAAGATCCTTTACCAGTTTGCTCCAACCTTCACTGAAAATGCCATTCTTCTCCTCTATGTACTCTTTCCCCTTCTTTTTCCCTGTGTAATTACACAACAGTGTTCACTGGACAGTCAGCACCTGTCTCTGTACCTTGTTCACATTGTTCTTGGAATGATCTTGCTCCCAAGAGTTGCGTGGACACCCTCTACTTATTCTTTTGGCTAAATGCTGGCAACCAGAAACACTCTTTCCCTTTGAACTCCCAGTATTTTTCTTGTATTTCTCTTATAGCACTTATGACTTCCTATCTTTTATCACAGATATTTACCTATGCTATGACTCCATCTTGGTTCCTTGGGGGTAAAGCTCACGCCAGATTTTCTCTGTATTGTGCCTTGCACACAGATATCAGACTCTCAAGACATATTTGTTGCCTTCCAACTCCAAAATTATCCAAGGGAGCTAATTTACATATGAATTCGCAAAGAGCTGATTTCAAGGGAAGCTGATATCCACATTTATATCTTCTCCATCTTAGGTCATCTAATACTACAACTGGTACTGATTGCTTGTATGTTTTCTTAAGTATAATCAGAATATAGTACATGTAAGTATTTTAGTCTAATATTAGTGGTTTCTAAGAAAATTCTCTCAAGGCATACCTTGAGGTCATATATTTAGGCAGGACACTGTAATCAGAATCATCCCAAGATTTATATCTTAATCCCGCTACTACAACTTTGACTTTTAGAAAATAGCCTTAAATGGAGACGTTTGCTTAATATTTGACTATAAAGGAAGTCATGTACACATGTGAGATTGTGAACCCTTGAAAGAGTCATGATTTATTTACATTTTAATGTTCAGTGCCTGGGACAGAGGCTGGAGCCTGAACTTTCAATGTTTTCAGATTTTGTTGGAACAGCTTGCAGGCTCTTCAACCCCCTCCCCTACCGAGACTCAGCAACAGTGTGTCTCTATTAATATCTATTTATAAAGGTCAGCCTAGTCTATATTTGAAACACAAAGAACCTTTTCAGAAAAGTGAATTATCTTTTACTATTGGTAAAATGTATAGGAAAAGCTAGGAAAGATAAAAAGCTGTTAAAACACAGGGACTATTTTTAACATTTCTCATATTCCCCACAAGGCCTTTTACAGAGCAGATGTAAATGCCTGATAATAAAGATAGGAAATATTTGTTCTATTTTGAAAAAAGATCACTCTTTTGAAGAAGTATTAGTATCAGTATCTTACAGGATTCATAGTAGAATTTCAAATGCGTATTGTGATCAGAACTGTGGCAGGGGCAAACTAGGGGCTCAATAAATGAGGCTTAACCCTCATGTATACCTTCCAGGATTTCTATCTCCACTGTTTGCCTTAAAACCTATTAGAAAATGAAAAGGAGACCAAAGCAATGCTGCACCTATCTGGTAGTGTTGCTGTTATCTGTGAAACCAACTACAAATTATTAAGCTTAAGTTCTTCAATCTGCATGCATCACCATTATTCTCTGATGTTTCATCAATATTAACACAGGGCAGAGTATCTATTGCTACTTGAGCCTTACTCATTAAAGTTAACTCATTAATACACTTCAAATCCCACAACCAAAATGCTCTTTGAATGATGTTATTGCACTGTAATTTTTATAAGGTACATGCCAAGAAACACTTTCAATACATTTTATTGGGTATCTAATATGTGTCAGGGAGTATGCTGGCATTGGGTATAAGCAGTTCACTTATTTTAACTAAAACTTATTCAATGCTCATTACCAAGAACAGATCCTGCACCAGCTTATTATCTAGTAGGGAAGGAAGACATTTAATAAGCAAATGCAATTGCCAGTTTTCAGAAACAAGTCCATATGAGATCCCAAGGAGACAAAAGTCATCAAGGATCAAGGTAAGGAGGAAAGCAGACTGCAGTCAGGCAAATGACTTGAATATTACTTGATAAATGCTATACCAACATATGGACAAAGTACTATCAAAATACAATAGTGGGAGTATTTCATTCTCTCTGGAGGCTTCGGGAGGGGCATCAGAAAGGGGCATCAGAAAGGAGGTGAAATTTTCAGGGACTAATAAACTTACTCTAGGCTGATGGTACTCAGAAAGGAATTTGTTCTCGAAAGTGCACACGTGGCATGGTTGGGGGACTCCAAGTACCAAGCGTGAGGGATGCTCATGAGACTCACTGATTCTTTAGCTCTCAGGCCAAGCACCACAAGCTAGTTGAACCAGTCCTGAGTGGGACTTGATATTTCAGATTGGACCTCAGATTTCCACCTCCCCACTAGAGTATAGGGTTGCCAGATAAAATCTGAGATGTCTAGTTAAATTTGAATTTCAGATAAACGACAAATAATTTAGTGAAGTCCCCAATATTTGGGGCATACATTAGAAACTATTTGTTGTTTATCTGAAATTCAAAATTCATATTTTTATTTGCTTTAACTTTTTATTTGTGTATTTTTATTTGCCACATCTGACAACCCTACCAGAATGGCAAGAACCGGCACGGTTCTGCTGTGGCACAAACTATAACAAACAAAATGCCACTATGACCCTGGCTTACTGTAGCCTTCTCACCCAAAATCTCTCCAATCGCAAGCAATCAGGGAGCGAACAGGCCTCCAGCAGAGAGACGCTGTAACCAGGCAACCAGAGAACCCACCCAATGGACTGCAGCGCCTAGGAGACAGAGACTGGCGCAAGCGCGCAAGCGCGTACTGACGTTGCAGCCCGCGCTTACAGGGCGGGGACGGCTGAGCGGCGCTCTTAGACGTGACCCCAGCGCCTCTTTGTGATTGGCTGGTTCGGGGGCGCGGCGCTCGGGCGCGGCCGCCTCGGATTGGTGGTTCGGGGCGGCGGGGCGGGACTCCGGCTGCAGCCGCGGGAGGTCCGGACACAGGCGGCCATGGGACTCGCCGGTAAGTGCGCGCCTGTTCTGTCTTCTTCCGCACTCTCGGCCGCTTCCGGATATGGCTGTTCTGTCTCTGTAGGAGCGTGGCGAGCGAGGGAGGGGTGAAACTGACTCGGGTCAAAGCCCGGAAGTCGGGTCGGAGGGTCTCCGGAGTGGAGTGGGGCGGAGGGTGCGTTGAGGGCGGCCGTGCTGGAGCCGGTTCCGCTGGTGCGGCGAGGGACTGGAGGTTCCAGGACCCCGGGTCTCAGACCCCTGCCCACTCTGTTGCTGTTTTCCTCCTCTCTTTGGGCCTCGCCAGACCCTGCTTGACCTCCGCGGGGTCGCCGACTGAGCGGGGGCATCCCCTCCTTGGCCCTAGCGTTCCCCAGCGACCTCTCAGGGAGTGAAGCTCGGGCAGTGCTCAGGGGCTCGGTGGAAGTACCATCCTCTTGACTCTACAGTCCCTGCCTGGTCCCACTAAGGCTTTTCAGAAGCCTCTACTGCTAATACTGCCCGGGGCTCGTTGGCCATGGTCGAGAATTTTCCGGTCATGTTGCGATTGCCACTTAAAGTGGCTGGGTGGGGTCCTTGTACAAATCACTCAAGTTGTCAGGCATTTCATTTGTAAAGTGAGGTATACACTAGATCTCCAAGCTCCTTTTCAGTTTTGAAATCCAAGGTTCTGTGATTGTGTGGTATATTGAGCTTTTACACAATAAAGATGTTAGTAATGATAACCTGGTGGAAGTGGGCAGACTCATCTGACAACGTTGCAGGTTAATGACAAAATTTTAAATGACTGCATTTGGTTTATTGCTCACTGTTTTCATTATCATTCATCTTTTAAAACTGTATAGAACTGGAAGTTCAAGTTTAGGTGACACCACAGTAAGAAAATGTTGGGTAAGTCACCTAAAAGTACAAACTTGAGAAATTTCGATATTTGGTAATATTGAATCTTAATTAGTAAATTCAGTTCAATAAAGTCTTATGGAGTCTTTCTGAGAATATATTTAAAATGTAGATGAATTTATTGCAGAGAGTAGATAGTTAAGACTTTGTACACACAGTTAAATTGCATTTTCTGAGTTTACAGGTGCAGTCTGAAACTCAGAGCTTTAGGATGGCTTCCCATTGTATAGTTGTTTCCGGAGCCTTGGAAATCTCATTTGTAAAGCTAAGGGAGATTTTCACTAGATCTCCAAGATACTTTTTAGCTTTAGAAGTCTAAGAATCTATAATAGTACTACATATTGAGTGGGCATTTCATGTTGATAATGGCTTTAGGGGACCCCTGAGATAAACGTTTCCCACTTTCGATGTAGAAAGTGGTCTCAGATACAGCCTATCTCTAGTTCAGCTTTTCAGACTCCACACTGAAGGGAGGGGCACTCAAGGAAGGCCTACATAACTGAAAGAAAGGTTAAGAAAAAAGTGAAGGAAGCAATTAGATTATTGCTAAAGGAGAAAATGTGGATTGTCCGCAGCGTGTGCTCTGGGTGTCATTTGAAGAATGTGCTCTCAAAAAGTTCCAACTCCAGGTATATTTTAGTATAAACCATAAAGCTAATACTAGGAGAACTTTATGAGATTAATTGAATCAGTGGCTAAGCTCTAGAGCAAGGGGTTGGGAAACTCTATGTAAAGGGCCAGATGGTAAATATTTTGGGCTCTGTGAGTCATATGGCCCCTGTCACAGCTACTGTGCTATTGCAGCACAAAAGTAGCCATTCACATAAATAAATGGGCAAGCCTGTATTCCTATAAAATTTTTATTTACAAAAACAGGCAGTGGACCAGTATAACTAAGTTTGAATCTGGGCCTGTTTTAGTTATCTGTTATTGTATATCAAACCACTTCAAAACTTACTAGTATAAAACAAGAGCCATTTATTATTTCATGATATTTAATTATTTCATGACTGTTATTTTTTATGATTCTGCAATCAGCTAGACTCAGCTGGGTGGTTCTTCTGACAGTCTTGCCAGTGGTCACTAGGGAGGCTGCATTTAGCAGGCAAGTTGGCTGGAGACTGGGCCCAGCTGAAAACATGGGGATGGCAGGGCCTCTGGTTCTCTCCATATTGTCTCTCCTATTGTCACTCTAGCACGGTAGCTGGACTTTTCACATGTTGGCTTAGGATATCCAAGAGTGTACAAGTGGAAACCACTGTACCTTTTTCAGGCTAAGGCCCAAAATTTGCACATAATTTCCACCCTGTCCTATGGGTTAAACCAGGTCCAAATCCAAGGGGAGGGGACTACACAGGGGCATAAATACCAGGAGGCATGACTACTAATGAAACAGACTGCCACACTGTTCTACCTCTAAGTAGCTACCTCTGAGTAGCTACTTAGAACCTCTGGGTTGGTTCATCCTAACACTGAATAATCATGGACAAATTCCTTAACATCTTTAAGCTTTAGGCTTTCAATTTATAAGGTGGAGTCTTAGGGTTTTGGTGAGGCTGCAATAAGATATAGAAAACTCAACATGTAGTGGCTGATGTATAGTGGGCATTTAGTAAGTAGAAGCTGGTAAAGTGATAAAAGTGAGGGGAAATATATATGTGCATATGTGTGTATACATATTTAATTATTGGAATGAACTAGGTTGTTTCCATGGCAAACCATTAGGTACTGTGGTGTAACAAACTTATTTAAAATTGTGTGTTGTAGCAGTATTTTTAGAGCAAAATTAAGACATTGCAGTATCTAGTTTTGTTGTATGGCACATAGTAAATGCTAAGCAAGTAAATGTTGTCAAATGAGTAAATTCATTATATGCTTTGTTTTTATTTCTAAGGGAAAAGCTAACAAATTTACATTAACATTAAAACAGTATTTATATCTGGATTTGGGATATGAAATGTGTTTTGTCTCTGAGCTGAGATCTTGTTTTACTCTCTTTTTCAGGTAATAGAGGATACATCTTAACTGGGTTGCTTTAAGAACTGATGCCTAAATCATCTCAGCATGGCCTATAGAGGAGATGAGTCCAGCCAGCCTCCCTCAGCTATACTCTCTTGGGTTAGCCCTGGAAGTCTTCCCACACATAGAACCCGTACCCATAATATATGCATGATATCTGACTTTTTCTACCCAAATATGGGAGGTGTGGAAAGCCACATTTACCAGCTCTCTCAGTGCCTGATTGAAAGAGGGCATAAGGTTATAATTGTCACTCATGCTTATGGAAATCGAAAAGGCATCCGTTACCTCACTAATGGCCTCAAAGTCTATTACTTGCCTCTGAAAGTCATGTACAACCAGTCTACAGCCACGACCCTCTTTCACAGTCTGCCATTGCTCAGGTACATATTTGTTCGGGAGAGAGTCACAATAATCCATTCACATAGTTCTTTTTCTGCCATGGCCCATGATGCTCTCTTCCACGCCAAGACAATGGGGCTTCAGACAGTCTTCACGGACCATTCTCTTTTTGGATTTGCTGATGTCAGCTCGGTGCTTACAAACAAGCTTCTAACTGTGTCTCTTTGTGACACAAATCACATCATTTGTGTCTCTTATACTAGTAAGGAAAATACTGTATTAAGAGCAGCACTGAATCCTGAAATAGTGTCCGTCATTCCTAATGCTGTAGATCCTACTGACTTCACTCCAGACCCATTTAGAAGGCATGATAGTATAATAACTATTGTTGTTGTCAGCAGACTTGTTTACAGAAAAGGTAATGAAATGACAGCCTTAATTGCAGATTTTTTTCATTGTAGAAAGCTTTTGAATACTTGTATATAATGATTGTTTGGCTTTTCATTTTGTTTATGGTTTACTAACTACTTCTGCATTAAATATAGCAAAGAAAGTTCTAATAGTGGTTTATACTGGAAGAGAAATTTTTAGAGTTGTGAATGCTGTCCCCCAACATTTGATGTTTTATTGGTTACTGAAAAATAAAAATAACCTGATGCTGTTTAATTGGTCAGGTCTTTTTAAAAATTAAAATAGCCCTCTACATGTGGTAAGAAGTAAAGGGCAGAGCCCACCACGTGGCCTTTTCTTTCTGGTTGCAAAAGTAATGTGTTTTCATTGCAGATATTTTGAAAACTAAGAAAAGCTCAAAGATGAAAATGAAAATCAGCTGTAACTGTATTATTCAGAGATGACCCTAATGAACGTTTTGATCTGTAGCTTTCCTGTCTTATTTATGCATATGTACGTATGCTGAAAAATCAATGGGCTTGTTCTGCACTTTACTATTTTGTACCTTGTTTGTTTCCTTTAATCATATATAAGACATTAGTAACATATTGGCAGGTAAGTGATGAAGAAAGGGGATTAGATGGCCCAGGGCCACATTGTGGCTCTCTCCTTGTTATATGATCAAGGACAAGTTACTTAAAATCTCTAAGTCTCAGTTTTTTCATTTGTGTAATTTAGACGACAATGGGAACCTCCTGAGGATTCAGTGATAGTTCCTATAAACTGTTAGCCCAGTTTGTATTTGATAAATGTCCACTATTATCAAGGAGGATTTTTTTAGTGCCCCTGCAGCACTTAGTGGACACTGCAGTTGAATTTGTGGAGGCTTGTTTACTAAATGTCTGAAACAGTCTGGTTATTAGAAACATATAAATAGTCTTCTAGATGCTATTTGAAAACCTGTCCAGTAATCAAAAATTCCATTTGAAGTAGGGAATCATTAAAAATAATGTATACCCCCCTTAAATATTTGAATTTAACTCAAAATATTAACACACTGAGTTGCCAGTAGTTTGATGTAGGGCTGCAGACTCTAAGTACGGATCCACTGATTTCAGCTGCATCATCTTACATAATGGTTTTCACAAAGCATAATCTACCATTGTCACTGTGGGTTTCTTTTAAGTGTGTTGAGAACGTACAGGCATATGAAGCAATGTGCTTCCGGAGTTTTGTTTTCAATGTTATACAGTGGTTTAGAACATCCCTCATCTGACAAGACCTTTTTCCTGTGACTTTCCTTTATTGGACTTTTCAAACTGTTTAGCTTAGTTTTCATAGAAACTCATTTTACCAGTTTATGTGTTATTAAATTAAATTACCAATACAGTGACAAGTACAGCTGGCATCAAACACACTTGTGAACATATGCAACTGATTCTTGCTAAGCATGAAGCTCAGCAGTGTACCAGTGTACTAGGAAGTGGCCTCAAATCTAGATGTGGGCCTTGGTCGGTATACTTTACGTTTGGGATGGAGAGCCTTGGCTGACCCAGCAGTTCATTTAAGTGGAGGTTGGTGAGAAGAGTTCTACTCAACTGCATTTTCTAGGGTGAAGGCAATGATGTGCTTTCATTCTTTAATCAAGGAGATGTGAAGGGACCAGCATTTTGTATTCTGAATCCCTCTTGTGACATTGGTGATATGTTTGTTGTAACTTAGAAAATGTGCCTAATTTATTTTTTAATCAACTAGCATACCTGTGAGACAGCTAGCTAAGAAAGGGTATGATGCATGTATGAAGATCAGCAAAATTACTGTACAAAGATTAAATCTGTTAACTTCACTAATGTGGTATTTTAAGCAGCTGAGCTAAACATCAATGGAGTGAAGGTATGGCCTTTTTCTGTTCTCAATTCGATAACTCAATGTTGATATTTGTTGAACCCTCTCCAGGCACCCTGCAAAAAATAACATTCTGGGAAGGAATGGCCACATCTGTAGCCCTGTATTAATGGTCCATTCCTTATTTACAAATTAATGTCCTCAGGAGGTGTTCATTAGACCAGATGTCAAAAACCCACTGGAATGTATTAAGTGAGAGAATAAGTCTGAATTCTCCTTGCCTAGGTTTTTTGGCTGGCTTCTTCCTGAGCCACCTTCTCCCCAGCCTGTTTTGCTCCCAGTCAGGGTTTGCCAGTGTTCTGTGCTTGTGCAGGCATGCCCCACTTCCCGCTGCAGGGGTAATGACAACTCACATTTGTATTCTGCAGTTGAGGAAGCCTGTGCATGCTACAGTGCCTCACTTGACCCTCCCAACAACTGTAGGGTAGATGTTATCTGCATGTAACAAAGAAACTGAGTCTCAGAGAGGGTAACTCGCCCAGGTTACACAGTAAGTAACAGGGATGACAAACATGAGTCCTGCTCTTCTTGACTTAAGGTCTCCTGTTCCTCTACCTTTGCCTGCCTAGCCACTGTTATCCTAGGTTTGTAGATCAGAAGATTCTTTAAAATGTTGTTAGACTAAGGTTTAAAAGTTTGAATTAGGAATTTTCATTGTCCATTTTGTGTGATATGGCGATCGAAAGTCTCTGTATGTTCCATTGTGTTAAACTCTTCTTAGAGGTGCCAGAATAATTTTTTCATAATACAGGAAAAACCCTTTATTCTTAGAATAAAATTTATAGATCATTGACAATATTAATCAGTTCCATTTCTTATAAGGTGGTTATCAGGATTAAATGACATAATGCATTTAAAATATGTTGCCTGACATAGTAAATATTCAGTTAAGGTAGCTATTATCAGCAATTATTATTTGCTTGTGTTGTTTTTTTGTTTTTTTGTTTGAAGAGTGGGCTTTTAACCTTGTGTGAGAAAGGAGAGAAAGAGGAAGAGAGGAGAAAGAAAGAAAATGAAAAGAAAAGAAGGAATTGTAGGTAGCTAAATGTTAAGTTGTTAATTTACCTTCTAGTTTATCTAGAAATTCAATCAATGAATTTGGTAATTGACTTGACACAAAGATAACTAAGGTTTTAATGAGAAGACTTCATAATTCAGAAAAGTTGTATGTGAATTTATTTTTGACGCATGCAGACATATTTTGAAAATACCAGCAGAGTTTACTTAATGATTCTTACTTTGCATTGTTTAATAAAAATGACCCTATATATATATAATTTCTCCCACCATCTATTTTATAATTGATCTGCCTGTTCTGGGGAAGATTGATGTAAGAAATGCAATTCCTTGTGTGTGTATGCATTTTTTCAATTAATAAACTTAGCTCTAAGTGGATTATTTTGCGTTTACTTTTGAATGTGTATGATTTATAATTGTTAATGAACTAAATTTCCAAATATTGTCAACATTGCTGTCACTTTGGATAGCCACAACTTTTTCAGACTGGTAGGGCATGCTTTACTTTATTGCTTTGTATTACCTGAGATTGTATTTACGTATTATAAGAAAGTCATTTTTTAAAAAAGAAACAAAGATGTATCCTTTTGTTCCATGGACTATAATGATCTGACAGTTGAGGTCCTGCTACCTTCACTTACTCCCATTCCAGGAAAGTGGGATATAGCTTGTTTGGACGTACTATTGTTTTAAATTTTGCTAATACCATAGTGTTCACTGCAAAATTCTCTGTACAAACTGCATTTTCAACAAAGTGGAGGCAACAGACTTTGTTGCTTAGCCCTTTCCTACAGCAGGAAGTAGAATCATAGACTAATAGAATTTTATAGCTGAAAGAGACTTTAGGTACATATGTCTCTTCATCTTGTAGACCAGGAAACTTCCCGTGATCAAAGGGCTTGTTCGTAAAAAAGCTGGGACAAGACTTAGATCTTCAGTCAGCTGCCTGCTCTGGAGAAAGCTAACTCAAATCTTAGCCACCAAAAATACCTTTTTTAGAAGTGGGCTACGTATACACACAAGTGAGTAACAAAGAGTAGTTTATTGAAATGGAGTAGAATTGTCCATATTTTGGGTGTGTAGAAGACAACAATGCATGTCAAGGTCTATCTCTTCAAGAACTGCAACTTTTGGGGAACCACTAGAAGTTTGTGAACAATTCCACCCTCCTGGGAAAGGTTTAAGAGAGTTAGTTTCTCTACTTTAAGGAATGCACAGCTAATAATTTTCAAAGTGAATGGATTCTCAGTAGTTCCAATGAATTTTTTAAAAAAGTTTAAATGTTAATATCTCCAACATTCAACTTTATATTTTCAGGAACTGATTTGCTTAGTGGTATAATACCTGAACTCTGTCAGAAATATCCAGATTTAAATTTCCTAATTGGAGGAGAGGGACCAAAGAGAATCGTTTTGGAAGAAGTTCGGGAAAGATACCAGCTACATGACAGGTATTGATGGATTCCATATTGTCTTAAGTGAGAAAATATCAATTATCTGTATTCAATTTTGACTACATACCTGCCTTAGGTGTGCTGCTTCTCCTACATATAGTTGATATAAAAATGTAATGCAAGGCCTGTTTTTAAAAAAATGTATATAAAATTGGAAACCTAGTTAAAGAGTCCACAATTTTATTTTATTTTTCATTAGCCCAATATTATTTGACTTTGGGGGGCAGTTGTTGGAGGCACCATAGAAGCCACAAAAAAACAACTGCTTTGATTGGAAATGTTTGCAGATTTCCAAGCCATACTGTGTTGTAATTTAAATAGCATGGCTCAAATCATGTAAATTGCCCTGCACATACAGATTTGGACAGGTCTCTTCCTCAATAGCAGTGTAACAGATGAGCTGCGTATGTGTGAAGCATCAATTTTAAAAGGGTAATTTTCCTGTTTAGAATCGATACTTTAATATTTAATCATCAAAATATATTATTTTCATCACATGCAAACTAGTTTTGGAAAAGATGAAATTTGATATGTATAACAACAGTTAGAAATATGTTGGCTATATGAGTTTTAACCCAATAGCTTTATAAGGCTATTTCTGTTAGATCAGTGTTTTATAATACTCATCTTTAGAGTTAGAAAACATCAGCAACAGTAAGAATCTAAGTGTAACACAAATAGCAGACTTGGCTTATAAATATCTTTTGTAGCATGATTTTTTCACTTCCTTCTTTCTTCCCCTCTCATTTAAAAAATCAGGGTGCGTCTTTTGGGAGCTTTAGAACACAAGGATGTTAGAAATGTCTTAGTTCAAGGACACATTTTTCTTAATACCTCCCTTACCGAAGCATTCTGCATGGCGATCGTGGAAGCAGCCAGTTGTGGTTTACAGGTAAAATCTTTGAGGGCATATATTGTTGGGTTTTCTGCGTTCATATTTTGAAAAATAATGAGATACATTCATAATAATTTCTTAACTTGTTTTTGTTCATCTTCTTGACGTGTGATTATGGTGGAACATGTGTTCTTTCTTTCTTTCTTTCTTTTTAAGGTTGTAAGTACCAAGGTTGGTGGAATTCCTGAGGTGCTTCCAGAAAATCTTATTATTTTATGTGAGCCTTCAGTAAAATCTTTGTGTGAAGGGTTGGAAAAAGCTATTTTCCAACTGAAGTCGGGGACATTGCTAGCTCCAGAAAATATCCATAACGTAGTAAAGACTTTCTACACCTGGAGGAATGTTGCAGAGAGAACTGAAAAAGTATGTCATGTTCTGAGAAAAGATTGTGTCTGAGCTCTTACTTGATGTTTCACATACACGTTTGCTTTTTCTTACATACAGGTTTACCATTTCTGTTCTATTGCTTAAGTTTATGAAATCACTTCCAAATGAAAAGAAACAAACTGCATTAGTTTGGGCACACATGTTGGGCTGAGTGTCTAGTCAAATCATTGCATTTGATATCTGAAAATAGCAGTAATACAGTCTAGCTCCCTCATTAAACTGGGCATAAAGAAGTTACAGAATTTTCTAGAAGTCACAGTGATTAGAGGCAAAACTAGCATGAAAATCTATTCTTAGATATTTTCTTGAGGCTGTTCATAATTCTAAAGCATAGGAAATAATATGGTTTTGCCGATTGTGGCAACTTTATAACTTGCAAATATTTAATTCAGGCTACTTTGTAAACCTCTTGTGGCACTTTTGCTAATTACCGTGATTTTCTTCAGGAAAAGGATTTTTGCATCTTTGGGCTGAGTGAGAACATAAGTTAGAATTCAAAATGTACATGATAAAAGTTGGAGAAATGATCACAAATAAAAAGCAACAATGGAGAATTTCCAAAAGGACAGGAACAGATTAACACTCTGAGGTCGAAGAGTATAGTTGTGGGAAATGGTTCCTGACTTTGAGTTAGGGACTTCATTTATTCTACTCACTTTCTTCCTTTATGTGCTTCTCATGCCTTTCTGTGCCTCATGCCTCTTATTACCAGATAATAAGCTGAATGAAAACAATTCGGCTTCTTAGAATGTAGAAGTTGTGAACCAGAAAGACAGCCAGGTAGAGCATGGAGAAGGCAGTGGTTTAGGCTGATGCTTTATACTATCACTGTATTCAGTGGGACAGTGAGTTTTTAGCCTGGAGTTGAGAACAGTTCTTTACCTTAAGGCTTTCTTATTTGGTCTGAATTGTAAATTCCAATACATAAGATCAACTCATATTTGAATGTAAGTTGAAAAAAGTCCTATCTCTACAAATTGCCATATATATTTTCCATTGAAATATGAGACTCTTGAAATACACATTTTTAACTGAAGTATTTCTGAGTTATCCTGACCTTTTAAATGTCTTGTACTATCTCCACCCATATGAAATAGCTGCCCTTTCCTTTGGAAGTTGGAGTATAGCACTGATTACCTGTTAGGAGTGCATGTCAGTGTCACCTCATAGCCTTTTCAGACTCTGTACACTCCTTCATGTCTTCCTGTCTCCTCAACCACTCCCTGGATTTTTATGTTACTCTTTAGGAGCAGAGGTGAAATTTGGGGTATGGTTGGCAGGGATATTTGGTTAGACAGGGTTTTTTGGTGATACCACCCTGATGGAAAACCACAGCTTTGTATATTGTGACTTGACCTTCTTTATTGACATCATATAAACCTCAGAAATCTGAGCCACTGTAGGTAATAAATTCAGAAGGGAAGAACTATGGTGACAGTTTATTAAGGGAGCTAATTGGGATTTTTTTGTGTGTGACTACATATTTTCTTTTAGTTATGCTTAAAATAATAGTAAAGCATCTATTTTTTTTCTATTTTACACTTTCTGGTGATCTATAGTATACATTTAGAAAAACATAAATCTTTGTCTATAATGAATTGTCAGTAGGAAATTATTTTATCACTTAAGATCATAAATAAATTAATTGACCTGAAATAAAGATGGACGGTTCAGTTTGTAGTTACTCTTTTAACTTGAGGAGATTTTGATCCTTTCAACTCCTTCCTCTTAGTTTAACTGTGCTATTTAGAAAATTGACTATGAAATTAAATTGGAGTTCATGCTGAAAAAATACTTTTTCAGTTACAATTCACCAGTGTTAGCATAATTCTCAACATAATTCTGATTAAAATATTTGTAATCAAAATGTTCTCAGGATAAAAGAGCTGGATGTAAATATGCTGTATCTTTCAAAGGTCATTGACCTGCAGAACTTGCAGTGCATCTTAAAACTTTCTTGAGTTCAGAAGAAGACCGTTACAGGTTGGATATGTGAGACTAAGCACAAGTAATGCTCAAATGCAATTTAAAAAAAAAAAAGAATGCTGGCCCATTTGATGTATTCTAAACAAGTACGTTTAAAGATCTTTGTTAATATTTTAGAGTTTAGTACTTAGCAGTGTTTTTAAAAAAGCAAGCCACTTACTACCAATTTTCAGCAATAAACTTTATTACATTTGCCAGTGTTTGACCTATACCGTCTATTAGAATTTCTCGTATCTCTTTTCCCCCTTTTATTTGAAATCCATGCCTTTTGTGCCTAGCAACATGGATGGCTTCGCGCATCTGTTGAAAGAGCCTCCCTGTACCCAGTAGCACACTAGATTGTAGCTCTCTGATTGTGGTTGATGTCTGCCAGATGCCAGTGAGAGCTGTCTCAGCTGAGTCAAGGAATCTTCAAAGGCCAATCCTGCTTCAGCACTGCTGAAATCATTGCCGAATTAAATATCCCCCCTACAGTGGTGACCCCAAAAGCTATTCAGACTTTGCAGGACTTTGGAATTCTAGGCTATAATCGATGGTGTTCCCCTAGGGGAGAGGAACTGTGGCTTATTTTTTGTATCACACAGTGTCTAGCCCAGCGTTTTGCTCAGAATGAGTGCCCAATAAAGTTGAATCAAATGGCAGTAATTATTGTGATTAAGTTCATTAAGGACATCATTACTGTAACAACAACAAAATGTGAGCAACTTCTGTTTGCATGTATTTATAAAAGGTTCCTGCGGGAGCAGGTAGTTGTTTGGTATGTGATGGGTCAGAGTGCTCATTCTTGGCTTCTCTCCTGCCAGGTGTATGACCGGGTGTCACTGGAAGCTGTGTTGCCAATGGACAGACGACTGGACAGGCTCATTTCTCACTGCGGCCCAGTAACAGGCTACATTTTTGCTTTGTTGGCTGTTCTCAACTTTCTCTTCCTCGTTTTCCTGAAGTGGATGACTCCAGATTCTGTCATTGATGTTGCAATAGATGCCACCGGGCCAAGAGGTGCCTGGACTCATCAGTATTCTCCCAGAAGGAGAGGGAGTGAGAATAATGATATATCTAAAATCAGGTAGAAGAAAGCCTGGATTGTAAGATTTTAAGCATTTGTAATAGCTCTATTAAGACTATTGAAAATAACCTTGCTTTTTGGGGTTTTGGTTTTTTAAAGTTAATTTAGTAAGTTATGCTACCTCTATATCATTCAAAATTTTCTTTTGAGGAAAGATAAAAACTTATGCAATTCCTGAGGGTAGAAGCTCCTTACACTTACTTAAAATTTAGGAGAGAACATTTAAGCCACTCAGGTATGAAATTTTTCAGACTACTGAAATCCTTCTAGCAGAGATGTTTTAACATTATATTTTGAGAGCTTTGGGTGCTGAAGGGCCAAACGTTTTCTGGGCATTTTTTGGCCAGTTTTTACTGTTATACCATTAGACATTAATTAGACACTCACCAGATGTTTACAGGTTTTCTTTAGGGAAGTACAACAACTATATGAACTATTTTAAGTCACGTTCATATACATTTATTAGAGATCTAGGTCATGTTCTTAAACATTTATTGGGTCCACTCAGTAAGTGTTCCATATAATCAACAGGTTTCTTGAGTAAGATGGTTCATTAGTTACCAGCACATTTTGAGCACCTGCTATGTGTAGAATGTTGAACCAGATACTTCTGCCTTTACGGACCAGGGGTGTATTCATTGTTTATCATTGAAATGGCTTACTTCATTGTAGTCATGGTTGACATGAAATGGTAGAATGTCCAACATGCCAAAAATGCTCAGGCTAGTTAATACCAGGAAAAAAATCACTGACACACTCCTAGTACTTTGATCCTATTGTATGAATTTTCCTAGGTAGAGCCTTCGTCTGCAATTGTGTTTACGAAGATATTTTTTGCTTTTCAAATACTAGGGACCGACATCACTGTTGATGATAGCGCAGAGAAACCCTCCACATTTTTCAGTACATAATTTAGTCCTTTGTAAATGCCTTCGTGTTTTCTGAGCAGAATGTATGAGGTGTGCCATCTCAAAACCAGCTGCTACCCTGTCCTTTTGGTATGAGTCACTACCCTTCACTGTGGCCTCTCTGATGTCTGATAAGTATTGTCAGTGTGCAAAGGCTTTACTCCAGAATGTTTTATTTATGGCAAACCAATTCTGAAAATTTTAGGAATGCAGTGTCTTTGTGGGTGGATGTTGTTAACTGTAATTGTTGTTGCCCAGAGCCATGGGTTTTTTAACCCCAAATTATCCACATGGTGTGTATTATTAATTCTTTGAACTCTTTAGAATAAGTTTTTGTGAGAAAAGGACTGTGAAATTAAAAAAATGAGACACTCGTGGGTGCACTAGATTGATTCTGTCAGTATTGTGATTCTTTACAGAACTTTTTTAGATGATGACAACATTCACAAAACTTCTTACTTTTTAAAAAGTATCTTAACATGCCTATTAACTGGTTGCACTGATGTAAAAGAAATATATTTGTGTTTTGTTTGTACTAAAACACAAATGCAAGAATGAAATTTTTAAAATCTAGAAGTTAGGGTTTCTTTTGTTGGAGAAAAATGGACTGATCCAAACCAGTCTAGGTTGGGTTTTTATGCACAGAAACTCATGTATAATTATGAAACAAACCGTGCCAACATTCATGGTAAAGTGAGAAACTGTAACATTTGATTTGATTTATTCTACTCAGCAGTTTTTAAAGGAACACTACCATTCCATTTTTTCTTATATTTTTTGCTTCTTAATTTTTTTAAAAATCATCATTTAATTCTTAAGTTGTCATTTATTTTTAAGATTGAAAGAAGATTTAAAGTTAGTTGCTTTTGCATGTAAACTATGTAATTTTCCATTTTCCTCCCTTTTTTAACAAATGAAAGTAAATTTATTTGTCTTACATCAATCTTAATTTTCAGCCTTCCTGGATACCTTAATTGTAACTGTCAGTGTTGCACTGATCAGTGTGTGGAAACACATTGTTCGACCCTGCTACTTACATTTATTTGAAAGTGAACTTATAGTGATGAGAAATTTATTAAAAACATACTGTATTTCTTCAGATGTTACGAAAGATTGCATATATAAAACTTATTTGTTAAAACATGTTACATATCCAAAAATAAAGATCAGAATAACATTTTTATAATTTTCTGAGTTTGTCTTGTTTTATGAACAGAGTATTACTTACTAGTAGAACACTGTCCCCCTGCCCCACACTTTCTTTTCCAGTGCCACTTGGTGTGTTGCTTGGTCTGTTAGTAAAGCAGGAAACATCCTTCAGATGATGAATTACTCTGTCATCTTTTTACTTCTAGAGTATATTCTCTGTTTTACTCATGGAGTAGCAAGTTCGTTTCCTGATCCAAACAAACTTTTTTGTTTTTCACTGCTGTAGAGTTATCACGTGAGACAAATGAAATCCTCTACAAACTATTGTGTGTGTGAACTACATAATTATACTTTCTATCTTGCCAGCTATTTTGAGAGAAATTTGAATTTTGACTTCATTTACAGAAGCCCAGCTTCCCCCACCCCTTTTGTTGGAAGCAGTGGAAAACAGTCACCTACATTCATATGTTTTGATTTATCTTACATCAAAACTTATTTTTGGCATAGTCAGGGTATTATGGGTCTGTGTTTACTTTTGTAAAGTATTTTTAAAGTCCTCTTTAGCCATCTCTGCATTCCCAAATGAATGTGGCTTGATGCTAAATTGTGTCATCCTGTGGCTGGATTTTATGAAATTATGAAAATTTAAGTTCTATACAGAATTTGACTTGTATTCTACAGTACTTTGGAGAGTTGATTTTACTTTATCATTTATTTCTGGGTATGGCTTAGTGGTTCTCAACTCTCAACTGCAGGATGGGGGGGGGGACGATTTTGTCCCCCCAGGGGATATCTGGCAATTTCTGGAGACATTTCTGATATTTAATGCTACTGGATGGGGGTGGGACATTGGCATCAAATGGGTAGAAGTCAAGGTTGCTGCTGAGCATTCTATATTGCTCTGGACTGCCCCCCCACAACAGAATATCTATCCCAAAATATCACTAGTGATAAGGCTGAGAAACCTGGTACTATTTATTTCATATGTAAAATACAGTGAATCAACTGTCCTATCAGTAGCCTTTTGTGTCCATCTCAAATGTAATGCTCAAATGTGGCAAAGATGGTCTCTCAGAAATAGTATAGCCTTCCATTTGAACCCTAAAATAGTTGAGTTCATGACCAGCTTTTTTGGTGTGTAAAACAAAAAGGATAGCCATGTTTTAAATGAGAATTAAGACCAAGATGAGCATGAATAATGTTATGATACAATATACATCACTGATCTGACATGAGTAGATGATTGCCTACCTAGAGTACAATCAAAGAAAGGGATACACGAAAAGAGCTGAAATACTTATATTCATGTATTTTCATACACTGGTGTTCTACCAGGTAATCTAAGCTCAGTAAATTTTATATGTTAACATCTGCTCTGTGAGAGTGAAAACAATGCAATATCTTTATAGTGCTGTGATATACTGAAATGGATGAGCTATATATTGTGGTTTAAGGTTATATTCTCATGTGTCAGCCTTTTTAACAGAATAGTGAAACAGTTCTTACAGAGGCAGTCGTTCTGAGAAACTCCCACATTTTTCGTAAAGCATTTATTAAATAGATTTATTTAGTTGTTCATATAATTTTATTTTGGCTTGCCTTTTCAATAGATTTCAGAAATTTACAAAATATAGCAGAGATAGTGAAGGAAGAGACCTAGAGTGATGAGGAAAATTAAAAATAAACCGATTTCACTTGTGTTGACCAGCTGATGAGAGAATATTGCCCAACTACGGAGGGTTGATTCATGGAATCTTTGGGTACTTCACCCAGAACTTAGGGCATCTCTTTGATCCATTTCTTTTTGACTCTTCCATGGTCAAAGATAGCCTACACTTTGCAGAAAGAGGCACCATGTTTACTGATGCTTGTAATGGAAGTGAGTGATCAGGAGGGAACCTTGCAGTGGGACCTTGTCATTGACAAAGCTACCACAGCAAGTAGTCCAAGGCTTCCAGTCTGACACTTTTACTTGGAGAGGTATCCAAGATGGGCCTTTCAGTAAATATTGCCTTAGAGTAAATTATCTTTTTTAACTAGTCATATTTTAGATTAGGACTTAATCCCCCATAAACCTCAGAATGAAGAGAAAATGAAATTTTCCCGGAAATAGTATTTCCCACTAAGAACATAGAGTATATTTGCACTTCTTTGTATGGACATCAAATAGTTTGCTTTGTTTCTTTGAGGTCTGACAAGCTCCTTTTACCTTTCCAACCCTGCCTTCCAACATAATATAGCAAATATAGGGGTTTAGGAGTAAAAAAGATCTGGACATGAATCCTGTTTGTTAGATAGTACTGAGTAATGTAGTTCTAGAACTATTGGATGTTTCTGGTTAGAAGGAAGTTTCTTTAGTTTATTTAGCATTGCTGTGGATGTCAGCACATGCACTTGCCAAATCACAGTTAGATTAGAACCTACAAACTGAGTACTCGGTAACAGGAGCACCGAGTGCTGGAAGGTTTAAAATAGATGTCATATGATACCAATTATAACCCAGTGAAATTTTACAGTCCTAGGACCCTATGCAGAGCATAAGCCAAAATGGAAGATGGTCCTGTTTTCTATGGCTTTAAAAACATTTTTATTACAATGTTTGCTACCTTTTTTTTCTTCAAGCTTTTAATTAAGATTTTTTTGGCTCTCCTAACCCATTTCTATGTCGTCAAAGGAAATAGAAAAGAAGCAGCTAGGATAGCAGAAGAGATCTATGGTGGAATTTCAGGTAAAAGTACATGAATTTGTTCCCAATACTTACAAACCCCTCCTAGATAATTCATATGAATAGTATTTCTAGAAGGCAGATTTTATGTATACTTTGGTTTTGAGTGGGTAGTTTTAAAACATTATCTATCATTTAAAGTGGCAAATGTTGTAGGCTGCATCAATTTGTGAAGGATTTTCAGCTTTATTTTTGCAAATTAGTAGATCTATTAACAGTTATTATTTAAGAGGTAAATAGAGTAGTTGCTAGTTACTAAGAGTATTTTGAGAAACCTCATTTCTACTGGCCAAAAGAACTACTTATATAGGATTATTTTCTTTAATATTTTTAATCAAACTTTAACAATGAACATTCTAACAAGACAATTTCCTCAGGAAATAGAATGACCAATAAATTTGATTTTAAGCAGCAAACATGGCATGCTGTGTATATTTTTGTGCTGCCATTTGCAATTGAAATTGATTAACAACTTTGTTGCTGTCAGGAAAACCCTTTCACTGAACCCATTTGTATATGGCACCATGCAAAACACTGCAAACAAACGTTATTATAATATGAAATGTCAAGATTTGGGTAAAACATTTTACAGTCTCATGCTTTGTAGAGATTAGTCTCCATTTCTTTCAAGAAATTATTCACCTTAATTGTAGTGAGATGCTACAAAAGTAAATGAATCAGATATCCCTGTTACTGCTGGGATTGTCACTTAATAGAGTATTTATTCATAAACAGTTCAGAGTTTCCCTATGTATTTTTAGTGTTCACAGGGGTTCCAAGATTACATCATTCTTTATCTAGTATCCATTTCACTTTGCATCCAGGATTCTCTTTCAAAATAGACTTATGCTATGTGATTCCAATACGTTAGACAACTTGGAAGACACTAGACAACAGCAGTCTTATCCAAAGAAATAAGACCTCCAAAGACGAAGCATCAGAATGCTTCAATTAACTGGGGAAATTGAGAAGAATTTTGAAGTTTCAGAAAGTGTCCGAAGGCCTGGACTGTGGAAGGAGATTTCTTTTGGGGATTACATTTGTCACACGTTTCAGGGAGGTATGTTACTTTGGTTAAAAAAAAAAGTAAAGCTTCTCTTTAGTTTCAAGTTAAGCATGATCTGAAAACCTATTTTCTAATTTAACTTGTAAAATTGGGCAGGGGCTTTCTAAAGTATTCAGTAATAGTTTTGGTGTTCTCATAAATAGATACATCATCCTCATAGTTTAAATTAGGTGAAGTCCAACAAAGTCAATATTGGCAAGAGCATGTTAAAAATGTTTTCTCCTGTTGCACATACGCATTATTTCTGTCTTCGTGGTCCTTAATTAAGCGTGCTCTTTAAAAGGTTTTATAGTAGCCAAAACCCATGTAAACATGGTTTAAATTTGAGTCTGGAGCCTGAATGCAAATTTCTTAAATAGAGTTATTCATTCTTTAGCTCAAATATCTTTACTTGGTCATGCTCCTAGGATAATGTTCATTTAATTTGCAAGCAGGATAGTGTTATAAGGTCAAAAACATATTTTTCAATTATTGTTAAAGAGGCAGGGGCCGGGCGCGGTGGCTCACGCCTGTAATCCTAGCACTCTGGGAGGCCGAGGTGGGCGGATCGTTTGAGCTCAGGAGTTCGAGACCAGCCTGAGCAAGAGCGAGACCCCATCTCTACTAAAAATAGAAAGAAATTATATGGACAGCTAAAAATATATATAGAAAAAATTAGCCGGGCATGGTGGTGCATGCCTGTAGTCCCAGCTACTCGGGAGGCTGAGACAGGAGGATCCTTTGAGCTCAGGAGTTTGAGGTTGCTGTGAGCTAGGCTGACGCCACGGCACTCACTCTAGCCTGGGCAACAGAGTGAGACTCTGTCTCAAAAAAAAAAAAAAAAAAAAAAAAAAAAAAGAGGCAGGGCTGAGAATGATGCATGTTAATTTCCCTGTTTTATTTCCTTCCTACGTGTGTGTGTGTGTGTATACATATACACAAATCCCCACACCCCCATGTACATATTTAATAGAAAGTATATACAGATTTGGTAAATAAGTTTTTCTATAATAATATAGGCAGTAATATATCAGAACTAGTAGTTTTTACATGATTCTGTTTTTTCTTTTGACATCACTGTAAACAGTCAGATACTATATATTTAAAACAAGATGTATTAAAAATTAAGAACAAAATTTTGTGAAACTGTTACACTCAAACCAGAAATCACCTTTGCTGTTCATTGGTTAGACAAATGTTTGCTGGGAAAATATATGACATTTAATCAGTAAGTTAGCTAATTGACTTACACAAGTCTCAGCCCAAGGTTAAATTTCTTGATTCTGCTAGCATATTCTGTTCCTGTAAACCATCATCAGCAATGTCAAAAACAAGAGAGGACAGGAAAAACTCAGCCAGGGTAGAGGTTAGACTTTCCGGGTCTTGGGCACTCTTTCCTTTGGAAGCTACACCTAACATCACTTCTTCATTATATATAATTTTTTTTACTGTAAAATCTTATGCCATAATTCTGGAATTTCATATTCTAGAATACATTAGTCTATATGTCTTTGTGTTTTAAACTAGTACATTTGCAGGTAACTCATCAGAGTTGATTTAAGCTATGGTTGATTGTTATTAGTTTTGATTTTTAAGCTTCTCTGTGTATTTTGTCAAATATATATATATATATATATATATATATATATATATATGTATATGGTTTTTTTCTAAAGTTTGAAACATTGTCCTTGGCCCTTGGTGTTATGTCTAGAGCATCAGGTGGATCACTGGATCCCACCTTCAGTCTGTAGATATTTGTGTAGGCACCTTTCTCAGGAGAGAGGTGCTTAAGCTAAGTCTAAAAGATTACTACTATTCTAAGTGTTACACTTAAAATCACTCACCAACAAACTGACCATGATTTGACATTTGACATCTTTGCCTCTGCCTGACTTATCTTCCTAACTTGTTTCTCCTGTCTTTTCCATTCAGATAGGATTTTCCTGCCTTTGTTCAATTCATGCCCAAATCTCTACCAGCCTTCTGCTCTTATGTAGTTTCACTGGTTGTCTCCTCAAAAGTTGGCCTAACCATGCTCTAAGTGGTTCCATATCTCAGGTGCCTGCTGGTCTTTCCCAAGTTGGGACAACCAGTCCCCACAGGGCTCTGCCTCCCATGGGTCACCATTATCTCAGTTCTCCTGCCCCTAATGAGTTCAAAGAAGCCTTCTTTGTAACACACCACACACGTTGTGTCTGAAATGGCTCATTGACCGCATATGATCTAACCAGCACTGGAACATTCTAGAGAATACCCATTTTAACTCAGTTTTATTATAATATTTTAGATATCTCAGGAAATTTATTATAGTATGTTTTTCTCTAATTATCTTGGAGAAATTACTTAAAATATTAATTCTTCTAGGCTCTTACCTATCTTTTGGTTCAAAATTGAAGTTCCCTATGCATTTTCTTTACTTTAACAAATGCTACAGAAGAAAATGTTGCTTAATATGATTTTAGAACTTGAATAAAGAGAAGAAAGATTTTTCCATGTGCACCAGGGATTATAACCAGTTAGGTGGTCTTTTCAAATAATAAACTGGTAATCTGAAATCCTTGTTGGAATTAGGGTATAATTTGCAAAAAAAAAAATTAAAAAGAATAATTGGTTTTTATCTCAAATACTTGGAACTTAGACAACTGTATTCTATCTGAACCAATTTTGTTATTGAAATATATGGTTTTAGAAGTTGTTATTCAAATAGTCCGAGAACTAAAGATACAAATCACATTCTGAGAAAAATTCAAAAGGGAAAATGAAAAAGTGCTTGAAAATTTTCTGTACACCTCATCAAGAACAAGCAAACATATTTGTAGAGTAAACTATCTTCATAATGTGTTTGCAGCCCTGTGACACAGGCGGTCTGCCAAATAACTAAAAATAGATTGCCTTAGAGGAGAACGATTGAGTCCTATTTAAGCATTCATTTATTCGGAGAGCTTAGTTGCATGTTTCCTGAAAGGAATGGAAAATCTCCCAAGCTGCCAAATAACTTTTATCCTCAGTTTCTCACAATTAGCTCCAATTTGCAAAATGAGAATGATAAGAGTAAAAGACTGTTGGGAACAAGAATAGAAAAACAGGAGACCCCACTGTGGCAGTTTCTGGAAAAGGATTGTGTATGAAAACCCTTCAAGGTCCTTTAAAGCAAGTGCTGGAAAACGATGGAACTGCAAATGTTACTTTCTTGAGAGTGATTCTGTTTCCAGCTGGGAAACAAAAATGATGTCTACTTTTAAGGCAGTACAATTGATTTGTTTACAGTATTTATAGAGAGAAAGTGGATGTCAAAGCATCCCAAGACAAATTAAATCTACTATGAGGATAAGCAGAATTTAAAAACCAATGGTTCTCAAAACCAGAACAAGGTGGTTTCTGAAGTCCCTAAAACTTGAGTTTCAATCCTACTTCTGCCACTTACTAGCCATAAGATTGCTTCATGTGGAGCAAAGCGGTTGTACATTTTGGGGTGTTCCCGTTCATAAAGCAAGGCTCTTCCCTCCTCTACTGAAAGCCACGGGATGGGGGCTCTAGGAGAAATACAAGTTTAGATAAGGGGCACCTGAGAGGACGGGAGCCTGGTATTTCCCTCTCAAGTTGGAAGCCTGCTCAGACAACTTGCTGAACTGCTCCCCCATACTATCCAAATAGGGGGAAAGAGAATTGGAAAGCGGTAGGGTGGTGAGGGAGAAGCCCAGGACAGCTGCCATTCCCTCTTTATTGGTGGAGTGGAAGATGGCACCACAGGCTTGTCACCACGACGTCAGAGGGATGGGGTATGAGTAGAGGATGCTGCACTGATGGGAGACATGAGGAGAGGTGGCCAAATGCCAATGGGTAGAAAAGGTGCTTGGGAATGAGCCCTGGTACGAAGGGCATGCCACAGACCCAGAGTGCCAAGAGAGCAGAACTGGCCTCCTCTTCCAGTTAACTGGAGAGACATCTTCCCTGTTCCTCACTTCTCCCCACTCCGAAGGCACCAGAGGAGCTGGCACCTAGAAGGAAGAAGTGGGAGGCATGTGCAGAACATGCTGCCCTTCCGCCTCCAGCTCCTTGGTGGGCCAGACAGAGCCATACCTCGTGCCCTGGGAGTGAGGAGAAGCCAGGAGCTGTGCACATGATCAGAGATTACAGGTAGAAAAGGGGCTGACCTAAGTTGCTTTGAAAACTCTTTGTGGAAGTATAACATAAATACAGAGAAGTGCACAAATCCTAAGTGAACAGCTGGATGAATTTTTGCAAAGTGAACACAGTCAGGAACCAAACACCCAAAAGCAAGAAACTTCCTATTATTGCATGGCTTCCACCAGGGCCTCCTCCAGCCTGCCCTTGCCCCTCCTCGGGATACTTTTGTCTCCTGACACCCAAGGTGAGTTTGCCTTCCTTGTGTACTTTATAGAAACGGAATCATATAGCACAGGTTTTTTGTGTCTGGCTCTTTGACTCAACATTAGGTTTGTGAGATTTATCCATGTTGTAGTGTATATGGATCAGGGCTTATGGGACTCATGAGTAACAGAAAGCTACTGGAAAGTTTGAAATAGGACAAAGGTGTGGTTAAGGTTCTTGCTTTCCAGGAGGAAAGGGAACCACCACGCCCCCCTTGGAGGCAAGATTTAGAAACAATGAAGCCATTTCATGCTGATATCTTAAGACAACTCTTTTAATAGCAAGTTGCTACTTAAATCTTGTTTTTATTTTTGAAGCGAATACGTGTAGTACCTTCGGGTGACTCAGGTTGACTGGCTATTTGAACAATGGAGTAACAAAGCCCCAGCTGTGGCTTTGCTTCTTCCACTGGTGAGAGTGCTGAGTCTGCAGCTGTGGGTAAAGATTGACCTCCCAACCCCCGTGCTTGCATTCACTTCCAAGAGCGATCAGGCAAGAGGGGAACATCTCTGACGTACACTTCACATTAAATGAGATGGAGAGATAATTACAGGAAAACCAAGCCTCACTAATTGAGCATTATATACATACATTATCTCATTATTTTCAGTTTATGCAAATTATAAATGTCCAAAGACATTTAAAAATATTTCACTCTTCGACTTTTAATCAACTCTGGAATAAGTGGAGATACAAACACAATATATGTTCATGTTAAAAATTTTATCTGTTTTTCTTTATTATTATAAAAGCCTTACACATTCATATCAGGAGTGTGGGATCACGAGTGATTTGATCTCTCTGTTTTTTTGTTGTTTTACTTTTTATTTTGAAACTAATTTCAACTGACAGTTGTGAGAACAGCACAAAGAATTCCTATTTTTCTTCGTCCAGAGACCCCATTCATGTTTGGCCAACTGTCCTAATGATGTCCTTGATAGCAAAACCATCAGGTGTGTTGCCTTTAGCTGTTGTGTCTTGTCAGCACCCTTCAGTCTGGAACTGTTCCTCAGTCCCTCCTTGAACTGGTTCCAGGCCAATTATTTAGTAGAATGTTCCCTCAGTTTAGGTTGGTATATGGTGTCCTTATAATCAGATCAGGGTTATGCATCTGGATCAGGAATGTCACAGAAGCAGTGACATGCTCTCTCATCACATTCCATCAGATGGTACACAGTACCAATTTGTTCCATTGCTAATGATGTTAACTGTAATCACTTGGGTAAGATGGTTTCTACAGTTTTCTTCTATAAAACGACCCCTGCTCTCTTTATAATTAGTAATTATTTTATGGGGAGACAAGTTAAGGATGATTCTACTATTTCTTCCACTTTTCTAAGTTGGTGTTCTATTATGAAGAAGCGCTTTCTTTTCTCCATCTTTATATATTCATTTATGTCAGTGAGGACTTCTACATTACTGTTTTATTTGAAGGGGTATAATCTCTTACTCTCATTGTTTATTTTTGGTGCTCAAATTGTCCCATATTTGGCCAATGAAAGCCCCTTTGAGCCAACTTCTTTTTTTTTTTGACATTTCCCACCTCCCTTTGAGTACTTCCTTACTTTCTGGTAAAATGTTTGATGAGGTCCATCTTATATTTTTCCTGGCCCAGGCCTGGTGTCAGCTGTTTCTCCAAGGAACCCTGGTTTAGATTTTCTCAGCACACAATGATAAAAAAATATGTATATACACACACATCTATGCTTTACATCTAAATTTAATTTTTTAAATCTATCTAGACATATTGAAAATCAGATTTTTGTACCAGTTGCTACAATATAAATTCAACCCATAGGATTCATTCAAGCTTTCCCCATTTTTATAACCCAAAGGGATAGAGAAGATACATTGAGTTTAAATGTAGAAAGAGGACTTGTTGAAATGTTTATAACCCTGGTTTTCATCCATTGGAAAAATTTACTCTTTCCTTAAGGCCTTGAGTTATTTTAAATTTACACAATTCCATCTGTGGTGGGATTTTCAGTTTGCCATGTTTATAGGTATGGAAACCCTGAGTTCTTAACATCATCAGGATCACCTAGAAGAAGTTGAGAAGAAGGGCTTTTTTGTGTTAAATCCAATTTGTATTACATTCTACTCAGTGTATAGAAAGCATAGTCATCATTTGAAAAATGAGTAGGTTTTCTTCCAAAACAAATGACTGCTCTTTGGGATGTTTAATAGAGGGTTACTTCTCAAATGGCCATTTAAGCTGGTTAGTTCAAGCAATTATAAGAAAAATATGTCTGTAAGGCAGTTCTGAGGCTGTTCCTTAGAGTGCTACCCTGCTATGCCTACTTATTAGTCATAAACTGGAGCACCTAACGAGTCTGGAGCACCTACCATCATGATTATGTTTTATTGGCCTACTTAGAGACCAAAGCACTTGCCAAATACTAGATTATTATAACTTCATTTTACAAATAAGGAAATTGAGGCTCAAATAATTTTGGTAACTTGCTAATTTGGGCAGAGAATGTCGTTGAAGTAGGCAGTCTGGCTCCCCTGGCCCTATGATCAGCCATCACACTAAGGTGCCCATAACAAAGCTGTTTAGGGAAAAACTTTTGGAGTATTTGATCATCTGAAAAATGACATTCTGCATTATATTAATAATAGATATACTTCATTATCAAATGAAGCAGAAACAACTACCTAGAAAATTTGGGGAAAAAAACATTTTCCCTGGTCCCTTAGTGTCTTCTTCATAGTGCACAGGCCGCTGAATCTTTGGGGTGGAGGTGGGAGGCAAGGGAAGGATAAAAATATGGAAGCACATTGACCTGCTTTGCCCTTCATTTTGCCTTCTTTAGAGTTATCGGATTCAAGCACTGGGCACTATATATTTGAACTAAATCCATTGCTTGTTAAAGCTGCCCCCCAAAAGCCAGAGAGATTGTTCCCCTTCTCAGCACACATCACCAAACTAATGGGCTTTACATTCAGTAGCTTGTCACCCTGAAAGTGGCTGATGAGAGAGCCTGACATATGGTACCTGCTTCACTCTTCTTCCCTCAAACCTCCCCTCATGGTGGGTGGGCAGCATGAATAAGCTGCAGGAAGAAGTCTCCAGACTTTGACTCTGAGCTTGATTTGTATTTCAGACTGCTGGGCTGATCGATCCCCACTTCATGAAGCTGCGGCTCAGGGGCGCTTACTGGCCCTTAAAACTCTAATTGCACAAGTAAGTGAACTGAAGACTAGATCCTTCGTGCTTATGCTGTGATAAAGCATCATTCTTTTTTTTTTTTTTTTTTTTGAGACAGAGTCTCACTCTGTTGCCCAGGCTAGAGTGAGTGCCGTGGCGTCAGCCTAGCTCACAGCAACCTCAAACTTCTGAGCTCAAAGGATCCTCCTGTCTCAGCCTCCCGAGTAGCTGGGACTACAGGCATGTGCCACCATGCCCGGCTAATTTTTTTTTTCTATATATATTTTTAGCTGTCTATATAATTTCTTTCTATTTTTAGTAGAGATGGGGTCTCGCTCTTGCTCAGGCTGGTCTCGAACTCCTGAGCTCAAACGATCCGCCCACCTCGGCCTCCCAGAGTGCTAGGATTACAGGCGTGAGCCACCGCGCTCGGCCAAAGCATCATTCTTTATTAGCTTTGGCTGTAGCAGAGGTCTTGCTAGCCTCAGCCATCCCAGCACTGCCATTCTAGGCACATGTATCCTCTCGTACCTCACCATTCGTTACTCCTGCCTCTCTTTTCCCGGGGAGCTGCCTCCCATTTTCTGCCCAGTTCCCTCCTTCCCCTTCTGGGCCTTCCTTTGAGTTTCACTATGAGGGATCCTGGAGGATGTCCTCAAATTTCTGTTGCACCAACTCACCTCATACTCTTCTTAGCTTGTGCCTTAGCAACAACAATCTTGAAGTTGCATTAGTCAGCTATCACTGTGTAACAAATTACCTCAAAGCACAGTGGCCATAAAGAACAAACACTTCGATTTTTATGGTTTCTCTGGGCAAAGAAGCAGCTTAGCTGAGTGGTTCTGGCTTAGGGTCTCTCACAGCCTGCCAAGTGTCAGCCAGGGATGCAGTCATCTTGTGGCTCAACTGGGAGGGGATCTGCTTTCAAACTCACTCCTGTGGCTGTTGGCAAACCTCAATTTCTTGCCCCGTGGGCCCTCCACAGGGCTGCCTTCCCTCAGAGAGAGTGTGAGGGAGTACCTAAGAGGGAAGTCACAGTTGTCTTATAACCTAATCTCTGAAGTGACATCCTGTCACTTCTGCCATATTCTAATGATCAGATGTGAGTCAATAAGTCCAGCTCACACTGAAGGAGAAGGGCTTACACAAGTGAGCCAATATCAGGAATTGGGGATTACTGGGTGCCATCTTAGAGGCTGCCCACCCCAATGATACAATATTTTAAGAGTGAGCATTAAAATAAGTTGAAAAATGGGTAAATCTTACTCCTTAGGGAAGATTCATTCAAGTCTTCATTATGAAAGCTACTTTATTTGTATTTATATTTCCAGCACCTTGGACAATGAGTACAGGCCTAGTAAATATTTGTTAAGTGAATGAAAGAAAGTGCACAGGCTCCATTTGTATTGTTTGTTTTAGAGTCTGCATGTATACAGAGAAGGTGAGTCATTATGTCTTTTTTCCATGTCCTAGCAATTACCTAACCTGGCTTCCTTACCATTTTGAATTTAAACAGCTGGGTGCACTGCTCTGTGAGTGTGTGCATGCACACGTGCTTTTAAATTTTGTAATTTATTTTTTGCTTTCTCTGTTACAAGTTGTGTTACTTCTTAAGAAAGTAGAAGCAAAAGGAAATCAGTATTGCTGACAATGATCAAACGGGCTTTGAAACTGATTTTATTACTTATTTATTTTTAAGCACTTTAAATTTGTTCTGATTTAATTATTTTTAAAATGTCATATATTCATATAGTTCAAAAATTAAAATGTTATAAAAAGGCACACAGTGAAAAGTCTTGCATCCGCCTCCTCCATCTCAGCCTCCCACCTCAATCCTTTTATTATTATTTCAAATAACCGTTTTATTTTGGGATAATTTTAAAGAAGAGTTGAAAACACAGTACAGAGAGTTCCCAAATACTCTGTACCCTTCACCCACTTCTCCTAATGTTAACATAGCCATGGTACAGTAGTCAAAAGAAGAAATTAACATTGGTTTAATACTATTAACTAAACTGCAGATTGTTGAGACTTCACCAGTTTTTTCCACTAATATCCTTTTTCTGTTTTGGGATCTAATCCAGGATCCCAGTTGCATTGAGCACATATTTATGGTTCTGTTCTTTTCTTTTCTTTTCTTTTCTTTTCTTTTCTTTTCTTTTCTTTTCTTTTCGACAGAGTCTCACTCTGTTGCCCCGGCTAGAGTGCCGTGGTGTCAGCCCAGCTCACAGCAACCTCAAACTCCTGGGCTCAGGCAATCCTCCTGCCTCAGCCTCCCAAGTAGCTGGGACTACAGGCATGCGCCACCATGCCTGGCTAATTTTTTCTATATACATTTTTAGCTGTCCATATAATTTCTTTCTGTTTTTAGTAGAGACGGGGTCTCGCTCTTGCTCAGGCTGGTCTCGAACTCCTGAGCTCAAGCAATCCTCTCGCCTCAGCCTCCCAGAGTGCTAGGATTACAGGTGTGAGCTACCGCGCCTGACCTTAGCACACATTTATCGTTAACTACACTTCAGAAACATGTTAGCTTCAATAGTGTGATCAAATGTGTAAGGAGCATTCTTCATAGAAAAAAATCAACTTTTTCTGGCTACATCTCCACTTCTTCACCCATATACACTAATTGAAAATGTATTATTCTACTTTATATTTTTACTTTATTCTACATTTAGATAGTGTGGTAAATGTGAGCAAAACATTAAACCAATGTGAGTAAATTGCTTTAAAACATTAAACCAAAGTTCAGGAACTCTTGGTTATACTGCCAGCTGTCACTGACAGGTGGGTAGCCCCAAGTCTTATAAAGAATTTGAACTTTCTGCTTCTCTATTTTCTCATGCACAATTAGGGTGATCCACTGTAGATGGTCTTTCAGGCCTGTCCAGAATTACATTTCTACAATTCCAGGGATTCTGAGACTTTTGCACCTAATCATTTTTTTTTTAGCACACTTCTGCCACCTTGTGGACTGGTCTGTTTTTCTGGTTTTGTTTTTTTTTTTTTTTTTTGGTTTGTTTTTTGTTTTTCTTCTCTCTCTCTCTCTCTTTTTTTTTTTTTGTAGGTAATTAGAATGTTTAATTTGCAATTTAAAAGGTTTTTGAGCTCCAACCAGATTTTATATTTCTACTTTTGATTTTTTTTTATTTCATCTTATTATGGGGGTACAAAAGTTTATTTTTTTTTTGATACAGAGTCTTGCTCTGTCACCCTGGCTAGAGAATAGTGGTGTCGTCATAGCCCACAGCAACCTCACACTCCTGGGCTCAAGCGATCCTCCTGCCTCAATCTCCTGAGTAGCTGGGACTATAGGCGTGCACCATGACAGCCAGCTAATTTTTCTATGTTTTAGTAGAGACTGGGTCTCGGCCTTGCTCAGGCTGGACTCGAACTCCTGAGTTCAAGGGATCCTCCCATCTCGGCCTCGCAGAGTGCTAGGATTACAGGCATCAGCCACCACACCCGGCCTGTTTTTTTGCTTATAAGGAAATCATACATGGCAAAAGGAAAAGGCTTTTCTAACTGTATTAGATGCCCAGTTTGAAATATGTAGCACAACTCTGGAGTAATGATGTCACATTTAGGACATAAAAATAGGACCCAGGAGGCATGGAGAGTCCCTGTGATGAAGCGACAGACAAATCTCAGCTGCTGACCACAGCAGGGATGCAGCCAACTCTGTGGAGGTCGGGCAGAAGACGGTGGGTGTGTAGGTTGGTGTTTGGGATTCAGAGTCATGGCACCAGGTTTTGGAAGCTTTCAGCAGACCAGTTACAAGGCAGGACCTGGCTGGGAAGGACAGACCAGGGACCTAAGTCCTTTCGTAGATAGAAAATGATAATCATGGGAGGGAAACAGTAAGAGCCAAGTTATCAAAATCAGTGTATGAAGTCAGAGTCGTCCAGCAGCTAGGCTAACCTTGTCACCTGTCACATGGACTCCAGGACGAGGAGGGCAGAGTATGGCAGTGTGGGGAGGGGAAATGTGTTAGGACAGGGCAGAGACACTTGTAGATGGGTGAGGAAATGAAGGTTAGGAGAAGCCCTAACCCTGGCCCCAGACACTGAGATTTTAGAGAACTCTTTGTGCAGTGGAGTTGCGGCCAAAGCAGCATTGCTACTACACAGCGTGATAAAGGATCACCGGCTACTTTACTTTCTACTTTTAAGCCCGAGAGTTACCCTTCTGTTCTAGATCCAGTTCTACCTCCTGAATGTCCTCCTGACTGACTGTCACCTTTCCCTCATAACCACCGCTGTTCACACCCACCTGTTCCTGGACTCATAGCCATGTCTCCATGGCTCTTCTTGCTTCTTGCAACTTTATTCCTGCAATCAACCCTCCATGCTGCTACCAGTGGACTTCTCCTAACACAGCTAATCTGTTAGCTCCAGACTTTCTACAGCCTAACAGACTTCATAGATGCCTCATTCCCTCTAAGACATGCACTCCCTGCTTGGAAATCAGGGCCTTTCATGATCTGGCTCCAGCCATACTTCCTGTCGCTTCAGGCATTTGCATCTTCTGTGCCTTCTTAATGGCAGATCCTTTCTTTGCTTTCCTAGCTTGAAACTTTTTATGCTTCAAGACTTCGCTAAAATACTACCTCATTTGCCAAGTTTATTATTATTATTATTATTTTTACTCCTCAAGCCAGATTCAAGGATATCTCATCTCTCAAATGAAATTTGAACATGCTTCCAGGATAGCAATATTCTTGCTCTTTTGTTTCATTTCTGCCTCCCTGTAGGCTCCAGGAGGAGAGTGACCCATGTCATAAGTTTTGAAGAACCAGGCTCTAGCACATTTCCTAGCTCAGAATGCTGAACGAGCATTTGCTGAATAAATGAACGTGAGGCTCCCACGCTGTGTTAAGACTCCCTTGGTCATAACCTCTACTTTTCTCTATACGGTGCTAATATTACATCCACAGACTGTAAAAACTTCAGAAACATGTTGAACAATATTGCTTTCATGGCTATCAGTAATGAAGCATTTAACTCTCTTCTCTCCAAATGATAGGGTGTCAATGTGAACCTTGTGACAATTAACCGGGTCTCTTCTCTCCATGAGGCGTGCCTTGGAGGTCACGTGGCCTGTGCTAAAGCCTTATTGGAAAATGGTGCACATGTGAGTACCGCCCCTGCCCGTGTGGGTCTGTCTGCACAGGTGCGTCTGCTAACATCTTAAGAGACTTTACCTTCCAGCCTGCTTACTCACTGTGGGTAGGGGCTGGGCTGGTCCCATCCACGTGCATATCCATCATTCAGGTTTACTGCCTTCTCATCAGCCTTCGCCCCCATGTGCGAACATTCAGATATAGTGACTCACGGGAATATTTCAAAATGGTGACACTGACTTTAAAAAAAATCTTTATTGTAAGACATTAAAAAGAACAAATTTTAAAAGAACAATCAAAAACACCTAATTCAACACCTTAAATCAACAACTATTTTTATTGAGCAAAATTATCAAAATAAGTGAGTTTTTAATAAATAATACATTGAAAAAAACCCCCACAAAATTAAAATTTATCCTATTTTGATCTTATATCCTAACTTTTTCCAAAGAGTGACTGAGGTGCTATATATAATGCAAACATCAGAACAGAATTATAAAATTACAACTTCTGAAAAAATCTCAGTGACACCTGCATTTGGTTACCAGATGTTTTGTTGCTAATTTTGTTGTTTATCTCAGTCCTTGCTTTCTTTGTTTTATGAGCTGTTTTTTAAGTGCTTAATGACGATTTTCTTTGTGTTTTATACAGAAGTTGGGTTTCGTACAACTAACATAAAGGCTTTCTTGCAAAACTAATTTTTCCAATGCCCTCATGCTCAGGCATTTCCATTAGGCCATGCTTCTTTAAGTTACCACTTAGTCAGCTAAGGGGTAATGATGAGGGCGAGGCTCTGTGAGGGCCATTTCCTTTCAAGCTAAATGACTGGAGTCACAGGCAGACTGCTGGCAGGAAATGATAAACAATCTCAGGTCAGAGAGATTTTGTGAGGGACAAAGAGAAAAATAAGTCATAGTTTCTTGTCTTTGTCAATTTTATAAGGGAACAGCCAATAAATACTTTATCATACCATTTAACATTTAAATCAGAATGAGAAAAGGAATAAGAGAAAGATAGTCAATCAGTAGAGAGTCCCCCCATAATTGGAGGTCCCATGGGCACCACAAGCTCAATGCAAACTGTGCTTATTGTGTTCTTCCCTCTGGGACCTGCTTCTCATCTTGGGTTCCCAGTTTCAGAGACCAGGTGAAACATCCTCCTGGTCTCCCAAGTTCCAAACCTGGGAGTCATCCTATTTCTTCCATCCCCCCATCTAGTTAATCACAAAATCCTGCTAATTTTACTTCGTAAGTATTTCTCTGTCCTCTCCTTTGTCCTGCTTCCATAGTGATCTAAAGCATTCATTATTGTATCAAAATGATCTCTTTCTGTGTTTGTTTTCCCTAATAGAATTCAACCTATTCAAGGAGAGGCAATTGTCTTATTATTGTTTCCAAAACATTGGCACCTTGTAGGTGCTCCATGTACGTTTGCTGACATGAGCCAACAGAGCAACATAGGAAATCACAGAAGATCATGACTTCCTAGACTGAGGATGAGGATAATACTTAGTAAAACACAAATTAAACCAGTTCCACCAAATATTTTTAGTAAAAATATAAATAGGATAGAAATCCCTAGTGTATGGATTTACACACATTTTCCCCATCTGTCTGTTTCTGCCATCTTAGCATCTTATCTTTAACTTTCCAAACTAATAGGGGTTATATTGGAACCCTGGAGACAAATCATTTTTGTTTCCAAAGCAAGGAAATTTATTAGAATCCTGATTATCACACACATCTTCCCTTAGTTGTTGAGGCAAAATGGTTTGACATCAAACCCCCATTATCCTACATTTCAGTCATATCAGAGCCTTCCCACCAGAATACCATGGTCCTAGATGTTCTTTCCAACCTGTTGTTGATACTCAAAGATGCCTCCTAGCCCTGATGGTTCTCACATGCCTCCCATATCCCTAGAAGGTACTGAGGATGGTTGGAGACACTATGTTGATGACTATTTTCTATGTACCTTTGGCTTGGCCATCATATCTTTAGCAGTGACAGCTGGCATGTGTAATTTGTATGGATTACAGTGGATCAGAGAGGAAAATTGTGGCAAGAAAGATAGTCGAACTGTGGGGAATTGCCGAGGAGATTTTTTTGAAAACATAGATTTGGGGACCTTAAGCTAGCTGATTTCTCTCGTACTTTGGGTTCCTGCCATGTTTGTTCGTGATTGGGAGGGGTAGTCACGTCCGTATTAGTGGAAAATGGAAATAATTGTTGTTGCAAATGTTTATTTAGTGCTTACTGGGTACCAGGCAATGTTTTAAGTGTTCACCATATAGTAACTCACTTGATCCACCCCCAAACCGCATGAGGTTTCATAATGTTACTGTAAAGATGTGCAGTTCCCTCGTTCATTCACCAGCATGGGAAATTTCTCCAGGCAGATGCATAGAAATACACACTTGGAGATGGTGAGAATGAAACAGTAAATCCTCTGGGTCTCTCTTTGCCCATCATTAGGTGAATGGCGTGACGGTTCACGGAGCCACGCCCCTCTTCAATGCTTGCTGTAGTGGCAGTGCTGCGTGTGTCAATGTGCTGCTGGAGTTCGGAGCCCAGGCCCAGCTCGAGGTGCACCTGGCTTCACCCATCCATGAGGCAGTGAAGAGAGGTAAACGAGCCACCACAATGCACACAAAACACTGATGAGCCAGTCTGCATCAATCAATGGTCTAGTGTTAGTTATGCAAGGGTTACCTGGATCTTCCTCACCATTAAAATATGTGTGGTTTAGAAATCCCACAGTAGTAACTTGAACTTGTAAATCTTCAGGAAGTACCACTGTGGCATGAAACAGATCTTCTTATAACCTTGGAATGTCTTGCTGTCTCAGATGTCTCATTTCCTGGGGACAGTTTCTTAGCAGACCTTTCCTGAGCCCCTTTGCTGGTATTTTATTGACAGCTTGTGCAGCCAAGATAGCAGTTGTGATTTCCGTGAATTGTGCTGTGCTTATGTCCCTGTCCTTAGTAGACAAGAACAGTTCATCCCCCAAAGCCCATAAAGCACCAACCACTAAGCTAAAATAAATTATGAAAGTGTCTAAAAGCCAAGGCTGGTACTATCTCTAATGGAACAGTAAATGTAATTGTCCACAACAAGTAATACACTCTAGATGAGCTGATGACTTCAAGGTCATAGTTATTGAAAAAACAAGTTGCAACTTTACAGAGCATGGCATTGGAAATCTTGAAGTTGACCTAGACTCTTGTATTGTCAGTTACTTTTGAAATGAGGGGGAAAAGTAAATTTAAGGAATTTACAAACTATAGGCACAGACTAGACATGAACAAGATGCCATTGAAAGAACAAGGGCGTTTGTCAAAGGTCACATCTGAAGAGCAACATTTTGGTGATACCCAGTGGTGGAGTTATTCTCTTATATCAAGATCAGATACAAAGGAGAAGTTAAAACATTCTAGAATAGTGATCTTTGCTGGTGTAATTGGGGATGAAAGTTTTTATTTCAAAAGGGAACAAGGAAAGATTTGCCCTAGGTTACTAAACATCACTTGGTGATTTTTTTTTCTAGGGAATTACTTTAAATGATACAGAAGACCCAAATATCAGTGTATCTATGTCTTCAATGTCCTAAATGTATTTAATAAATATTTATTGATTAATAACTGATATTAATCATTTCCCAAACATCAAGTAAGTTCTTTAAATTGTAGAGTAATGAATTATTTTAGAAATGACATGAAAGTCTTTTAAAAAATTTTAATATGGATTTGAAGTAAAAATTAATGTTATTTGTATTTCCATCCAAATGTTTAAAAATAGATAAATGCTGGGAATGGTTTGAATTACTTAAGTAATTCTGCAGTGCTTGGATGATTATATATGGAGTGTTTGGTATCTATGTGCCTGCAAAACATATATATGCTTATCATAAACACACAATTCATGTGTCTCTGTTTTTTTACTGTATTATAAAAGCATGCTAAGGATCAATATCCATGGAATGGAAAAATAATTCGCAAATTCATTAGTTTATATACTGTTATATTAGTGCTAATCATTTAACTCTTATATATTCATATTTAAAACTTCCTAAGAATATTTGGCTCAAACTAGGCTCAATTTCTGGTTCTTCAAAAAAAAAGACAAGAATTATGCAGAAATACTTATTAGATACTCCATATTTGTCAAGCAATTTTAGGTACTAGCTAGGTATTATTTCTGGATTCTTAGAGCTTTAAACCTCTGCAAACAGGCTGAGTCATAGTCTGAGTCAATACCTTGACATACAATGCTATAATCCAGGTTTAATATTTACTTATGTGAATAAATAACTTGAATTCACAGACTCCTAGCTTGTATATTTTAATACCTATTTATACTCAATCCAGAATTTGTGATAAATCAGGCAGGTCTAAGATGAAGCTTGCTTTTATGTTATCTATAAAGAAAAGGTTGGTAAATTAATTAGTGATGATAAGATTTTTTTTTTTTATAGTTTTTTTTTTCAATTTAATTTTACAGAATCAAAGAGTCTAACAGTATATCTTGTTAGATACAGTATGTCCTCATAATGTATACATTATTTCTTGTACAATGATATGAAATAATATGGGAAATATTCATGATAAATTATTAAGTGAACAGTGCAAGTTAAAAACAATAGTTTCATATTTTTTTCCCCACCCCCCCTTCCCGAGTCAGCACCTTCAAGTGTTACCACTTCCCAAACGGTGTGCAATGCACTCATTGTGTAGGCATACCCCCATCCCCTCCCCCACCCCCACCTCAGTCTGATGTCCAATTGGTGTCATTCCCAGATTTGTATTTAGGTGATGATCAGGGAAACCAATTTTCTGGTGAGTACATGTGATGCTTGTTTTTCCATTCTTGGGATACTTCACTTAATATAATGGGTTCCAACTCTCTCCAGGAGAACCATAGAGATGTCGTATCTTCAGATGATAAGATTTTTTTAGGGAAACATTTAAAACTTCAAAGAGAACTGACTCTTTGCAAGCTTCCATCAAGCATTCCCTCCTGAACAAAGCATTAATATGCTGCAGATTAATCATGTCTATCTCTTCATTGGGCAAACTCTTGAAGGAGAATGATTGCTTACATAGTTCTTGTTAGCCACTGAATTTGAAAATGTATTTAAATATGTTCTATACTTGAGACTTTTTATTCATTCTCATAGGTGCCTTTCAGGCTGGCCAAAATAAGGTTGCAGGCCATACGCCCAGTCTCACATACATGGGTGAAGAAGAGGATGAGAGATTTATAATGAAGAGGGGACAGGGTTCCCTTGGGTTTCAGCACTGGCTTTTCAGAGTAGTAATAGGGTCAGTCATTTACCCTCGGGATCTCATCACTTCCATTTGTAAAAAGGTGGCTTCATTCTAGAGAGTGATTTCAACTGTGCTCCTTGGAGCCCTCAGTTTAGTTGGAGTTACCTCAGGGGCTGTAAAAAGGAATATGGTTGGGGAAGCGTGAACGTGCTCCTCTTTTGATTGGTTTTATTGTGGGAGTTTCTACCTAAGATTTCCAAAAACAAAGATTTTTTTTCCTACTACAAAAAGAGATCTAGGTTATTTGTAAAGTCCATTTCAGATAAGCAGTCCTAGAATTCTGTGAATATTCAATATGTCCTTTACTTGAGTGAGGTGATCTTGTGTCCGACCAGGTCACAGAGAGTGCATGGAGATTCTGCTGGCAAATAATGTTAACATTGACCAAGAGGTGCCTCAGCTTGGAACTCCCCTGTATGTGGCCTGCACCTACCAGAGGGCAGATTGTGTGAAGAAACTTCTGGAATTAGGTAATTTCCAGATCCAGAAATCTTTTCCTGAAAAGAACCTGTTAATATTGTTGGTTTTCTACAACTTCAAAGATGAAATTCTTGTCAGGCTGGAAAAAATTCTGATAGCATTTTATGTTTGAATGCTAAAAGCAGAAGTTCTCCAGAGAAATGAATGTCTATATTTCTCAGTTCTGCTTCTTTTGATGTTGGCTCCGTTTACCTGGTATTGTTCTCCCTAGTGGTCTCAAGATGGCTGCCAGCAACACCTGGGTTTATAGCTCTCCTAATCCATACACAGCAAGAAAAGAGCATTGGCTTTTTGAGAGTCACATGCCCATCTCTGAACCCCTCATAGTGGCCGAGGGAATACAGTAAGGCGATGGGCTTAGGCCTAGATTTCAGCCTACTCTGCAGTTATTAGGCTTCTCTGGAAACAGGAACTGGGGATCGCAAGAGGGTGGTTCCCTGGAGGGAAATTGAGGTGTGGTTACCAGGAAGATGTTGGACATTAAAAACAACAGCCATTTGTCACAGACTATTTTACATCTATCCTACTAAGTTGTTTGGTCATTTTTAAAAAAATTCTAAAATGCATATACAGAAACTGAGAGTCCAGGGAAAAGTAAAATATCTTGAAACTCTTATTTGGTTAAAAATTCAACAAATTTAGCCCCTGACCAAAAAATAAATAAATAAATAAATAAAAATAAATAAAAATGGAGGTTATAGTAAGAATCTTTAGTTGAGAATTTTTGTCTTCAAGAAGTTTTTTGTGTTTTTCATTTCTCATCATTTACTACTCTCTATAATAAGTTCAGAAATCTTTTTTTCTTGAGCCCCAGATAATATAAATACTAAATAAACTTAGATTTTTCTTTTGCCAAAAAAAAAATAATAATAACTACGTAACGGGGGTCTCAAATGTTTTGTATGTCACACTGTATAGGAAAGCAAGTAAAGCATTTAAAATCAATAAAAATATTTAAACTCATTTTTCTCTTTAAAATATTTTGAAATGGTCTTAGTAGGCATTGCCGAGGTTCTGGGCTTAAGTCATATATTTTCAAAGAGTTGTTAAATATGTCATAGCACTGCACATCTGAGGCTAATTGTGTTTTACATTAACATTCCGTGTTGAAATGTGGCCATGTGTTTTGTTAAGGAGCCAGTGTCGATCACGGCCAGTGCCTGGACACCCCCCTGCACGCTGCAGCGAGGCAGTCCAGTGTAGAGGTCATCCACCTGCTGACCGACTATGGGGCTAACCTGAACCTCAGAAATGCTCAAGGCAAAAGTGCACTTGATCTGGCGGCTCCAAAAAGCAGCGTGGAGCAGGCACTCCTGCTCCATGAAGGTAACCAAGGGCTGGGTGTCCGCTTCCCTTCCATAAACACACTCTCTCCTTCCTGTCTCATCTCTAGTGTTTTTTTTTCTTTTTTTGCTTTTTAATTGAGGGTGGCATAGTGGGAGGTGGCAAGCCTTGCCATCATTGACTTGACTTCTGGGGTTTTTACATGTTGTGGTTTTAAGTATTCACTTATAACCAAAGGGCATTTACATACAACCCGAGTGTTGCTTTGTATTTTCCATAACAAGGAAATAACCAGCAAACCTTGTTTTTACCCTGAAAATGTTGAACTGCCACATCTATCCTGGCATAAGCACACGATTGAACAAACCAAAACTCTGCTTTGTGATATCGGGAGGCAATCCAGGTGCAAATTCGAAAGACTTGCGTTAGAGGAGGTGGGGGGGTATGTATTGCAAAAACCTGACTAAATAGTGAGGTTGTTTGCCTGTTCTCCAGTTTGGGAGTAGGTGGGTTTGCATTTGCCGCACTCCCAATTCCACCATGGGCATTAACAGCAACTATAGATGCCAGAGGAGAAAGGTGAGCTTCTCAAATGCTTCATATCCCAAATTCAAAAGAGAATAATGTTACATCCCTACAGCAAAAGAACATTTTCTGAGCCTATATTGATCATTTGTATGCTTGGGAGAACATTAAAGATCACTGTAATTATTTAGCTTTACATGTGCCAAGCACCAAGCTACATTTGAAAGAGATTAATCTCACTGAATTTTTAAAACTGTAAAGCAGCAAGAACTTTATAGAGTAGTAGCTGATGCTATGCATAGAGAGATTGGCTTACAGAAGGTCACACACGGCTACTCAGAAGTAGAACTAGGTCAGATTTTAACCAACCTGTCTGACCCCAAAATGTGCACTCTTAATGTGATGAGGCCCCAATCTTGAATCTTCTGAAACAGTTTCCAGTGAGGAGAGGTCTCATTTCACTCACCAGTTCCATTTTGTGAAACCACCCCCATAATCTTAAGTGGAATGCTTGGTTTAATCATTTTAGGAATAGCCTCTCTAAATCAGTGCTTCTTATAACACGCATATCAGTCACCTGGGGATTTCCTTAAAATGCAGATTCTGATGCACAAGATCTGGGGTGAGGCCCGAGACTGTACATATCTAGCAGGCTCCCAGGTGATGCTGATGCTGCTGGTCTAAGGGCCACACTTTGAGAACCACTGGTGTAGATTATTTCTGATAGTCTAGATCATTAGTGATTACTCTTTGATTTGAATCTCCACCGGAAGGATTATGATCTTCCTTACCAGGTCCCAGTTTGGAAATATCAGGTACTTTCCAACCATTAGCTGAGAATGTAGCTTATAGCAGTTTTCACATTTCCTGTTTTCTTCCATCAAAAATGTTTCCAGATCTAGGATTTGCATTCCATATAAGCAAGCTCCACTGTCCTTTGTCTTCATAAATATTGCCACTTGCTCTAGAAGGATGAATACCAGATACATCAGAATTCACTCTGGTGTCTGAACTTCTCTAGACAAACTGGACAATTTGTAGAGACACTTTCCATTCTCACTTCTCAAGATTTTAAATAAAGATGATTCTTTTTTCCTCCAGGTAGCTTTCTATCACATGGATGCTCTTGGCAGTGTCAATTCAGATGTCACCTGGCTATTTGTACATGCAGCTTACCATTTTTCATGGAATTTAAGCTGATGTTATAGTAGGATTTTCTTGAAAAGGAAAACTTTGTACGGGCCAGTAATTAAATCTACTTGAAGAGATCTTTGTTGATATAGTCAGGTTAGAAAATAATGGAATATTATGAATGTCGCTATATAACTAGTATTCCAGCCCAAAGCTCATCCATCCTATCCAACTGTATTTTGGACTCTCATCAGCTTGTTTTCCTTAACGATTCAAAGCCACTCAAAGCCATGGGCATGACGACTCCTTAAGACTTCATGAGACTGAGGTTCAGGGGAACCAAGTGAGTTGAGTTCTTTCTGCAGATCTCTGTTGAGCTGGGATCCTTGCAAGAATGGAGAGTCCCTCCAGGTATGAGCTGGGACGCAACCAGCACCACCTCATGGGCAACTTGAGCCAGGAGGTCCAGGAAGACGTTGAGGGCTGAGCATCTGGCCCCTGGTACATCTCTTAACATTGCCTCTGTGACCGCACGGGTGCAGCTTCCTGCTGACACCCTCTCTGCAGTTTGTCCCTCTGTTCTGCAGCTCTGTCTTGGGGTCTTGCATGCTCAGTACTTCCATTTGCATTTTTTCCTGGGCCAGTATATCACTTTCATGGGCACATGCAACACACCAATGAGGTGCATTCCCTTTAGATCTCACACTTCATTCCTAACGTGCCTCTAATTGTTCAGTATAGGTAATACAATTGCCACTGGAAGATCAACCCAAAGAAATACATCCCCTCTGGAGGGGCACATCAGAATCCTCTGTCTGTATTTAGTGTCTGCTACCTCATTCTATGATTCCTATATAGATCCAGCTTCTCTTCTGCTTTTAGAAAGTTTCAGCCTCTTCCAGTTTTCTGATCTCCCATTTCTACCCCTCACCCCGCCCCACCACTATGAAGTTCATACCATTTTTATTCTTCCTACAGGCCCACCTGCTCTTTCCCAGCTCTGCCGCCTGTGTGTCCGGAAGTGCCTGGGCCGAGCATGTCATCAAGCTGTGCACAAACTATGTCTGCCAGAGCCACTCGAAAGATTCCTCCTATACCAATAATCCCAACTGCTCCTAAAAAAAATACTTGGAAATAGGTTGTTGTCTGTTGTACCCAGGGTACCTAGTGTAGACGCAGTAGCTAGACTCTCAGTATCTTCAAACAAGCCAGTTAGAGTAAATCCCTGATTAATTGGGAATACTTGAGGAGTGGAAACTCCTGGGTAGTTTAATGTTCTTATCACTGAAGGCACAATTAGAAACCTTTTAGTTTTTACCTCTTTTTGTTAAGAAACTTTAAAAACTTATGAAGTAGAGTGAAAATGATAGGCTATTTTTTGATGATTCAGGATCTTCCTATACCTAAAGGTCAACATATCATGTAGACACATGTAAATTGAGGTGTATGAGATTATAATGAATGTTAGGTATTCGAAGACATGTTCCTGATTTAGTTCCTCACTTCTGCCCCATTTCTCTTTCTTTCTTTCCTTCCTTGAATAAATCTGTCCCATAATTTTGGTTTCTCTGTCTTTGTGTGTATGTGTATGTGTGTGTGTGTGTGTGTGTGTGTGTGTATGAAGAAATATATAGATATACACACACATAAAGCTAAAGACTTTAAAAACATCACAGTTGATTGAGGTTTCCAGTTACTGAGGTCTTGGTTGATTAGAGAGACTTTGGAAGAGATTAGCTCGCCCAGATGTTGGGATCCATTGACCATTACTTCTGATATTAAATGGTGTTCTTCAGATAAGCAGTTCCAGGATTGAGCAACACTGGGTGCCCCAAACAACCTGAGCCCACAGGCACTGTTTGATGCATGTTGCAACCCAAGCATTGGCTTATTTTCAAAGTCAAGATCTGCAGAGTTTTTGAAATAACGATATGTAGATTCCAGCCATTAGGTGGCCTCAATTTTGGGTCAATATATTTTTCTGTGGATAGGGGCCCCATATAAGCACAAAGGTGTATAAAAAGAGCTTTCTTCTCCTTTTTTCTTCTCTCCTCCTCCTTCTCATCTCTCTCCCCTTCTGCCTTTCCCTTCTTCTCCTGGGTGAATTTAGAACATGGGAACTGGATAGACTTATAATTATTGTAAGTATTACTGTCATGGTTCAGTGACTATAGTAATATTAGCTTCATTATAATTATTGTAAGTATTACTGTCATGGTTCAGTGACTATAGTAATATTAGCTTCTAAAATGAAAATTCTCTCTCAGATGATCCTAAGATTCTTTCCAAACATGTATTTTTCTTCAGTTTTTCTAGACCTTTGGTTCCCAACTGGGGACAATTTTGCCCCAGCCCCACCAGGACATTTGGCAATGTCTGCAGACATTTTTGGTTGCAACAACTGGGGGAGGGGTGCTACTGACAGAGGGTGGAAGCCAGGGATGCAGCTAATTACCATACAATGCAAAGGACACCCCACAACAAAGAATTATCAGGTCCAAAATGTCAATAGTGCCGAGGTTGAGAAACACTGCTCTAAACCTGTGTTGCTCAATACGATAGTTACTAGCCACATATAGCTATTGAGCACTGGAATCGTGGCTAGGCTGAATTAAGGTGTACTGTAAGTATAAAATGCACATGACATTTTGAGGATTCAGTGCAAAATTAACGTGAAATGTCTTATTAATAACTTTTGATGTTATATTCTATTTCTTTGAGAAAACTCCATACTATTGTCCATAATGGCTGTACTAATTTACATTCCTGCCAACAGTGTATATGACTTCTCTTTTCTCCACATCTTCACCAGCGTTTGTTATTTTTTGTCTTTAAAAAAATTTTGTTTATAGTCTGGGTCTCACTGTGTCACCCAGGCTGGAGTGCAGTGGCAGTCATAGCTCACTGCAGCATTGAACTCCTGAGCTCAAGGGATCCTCCCACCCCAGCCTCCTGAGTAGCAGGGACTACGGGTGCCACCACCACACCCAGCTAAATATTTTTGTCTTTTTGATAGTAGGCATTCTAACTGTGGTGAGATGATATTTCATTGTGGTTTTGATTTGCATTTCCCTGATGATTAGTGATATAGAGCATTTTTTCATATACTTGGCCATTTGTATGTCTTTTTCTGAGAAATGTCTATTCAGATTCTTTGCTGATTTTTAAAGCAGATTATTTGTTTTTTTCTGTTTGAGTATGATCTAGCAATCTCACTGCTGGGTATATATCCGAAAGAAAGGAAATCAATATGTCAGAGAGATATTTTCTGCACTCCTATGTTTATTGCAGCACTATTCATAACAGCCAAGATATGGAATCATCCTAAATGCTCATCAACAGATGAATGGATAAAGAAACTGTGATATATACACACAATGGAATACTATTCAGCCTTACAAAAGAAGGAAACTCTGTCATTCATGGTAACATGAATGAGCCTAGAGCACATTATGTTAAGTGAAATAAGCCAGGCAGAGAAAGATAAACACCATATATTCTCACTCATATGTGGGAAATAAAAAAATTGAACTCACAGAAGTAGAGAGTAGAATTAGGTTTGTTAGAGGCTGAGAAGGGTAGAGGGGAGGGGAAAATAGGGAGAGGTTGGCTAACAGATACAAAATTATAGTTAGGAGAAATAAATTCTGGTGTTCTATAGCACTGTAGGGTAAATATACTGCATTGTATATTTTCAAAAGGCTAGAAGAGAAGATTTTGAATGTTCACGCCACAAAAAAATGATAAACATTTGAGGTGATGGATATGCTAATTACCCTGATTTGATCATTACCCATTGTATACTTGTATTGAAATATCACTCTGTACCCCCCAAATATGTACAATTATTACATGTCAACTAAAAATAAAAGGCCAAAATAACTTTTGATGTTGATCACACATTGAAATGATAATATTTTGGATATATTAGGTTAAATAAAATATATTATTAAAATTGATTTTACTTGCTTCTTTTTTACTTTTTTCATGTGACTATAATAACATTTGAAATTACATATGTGACTGACACTATATTTCTGTTAGCAATGCTCTAGATTTTTTCCTAATTTTTACAACTTTGGAATATTTAATAATCTTAATTAGTTAACTATCTGGGCAAAAATGGTTAAATTCTTATCTTGCGTCATATTCCAAAAACAAATCTTGTTTTTTTGGAAAATGTTTAAAAAATTTAAATAATGCTATAAAAATATAGGAAGAAAATGTACATGAATGTACATGAAAGGGAAGGCATTTTATAAACATATTATCAAAGGCAGAAAGTTTAAAGAAAAATACTGATAAATTAGAATACATTAAAAATTGTATTGCAAAAAATGAAAAGGAAAACCAAAATGGAGGAAATCTGAGTGCAACATTTATGGCAGATAAAAGGTTAATATTTTGACTATGTAACCAGAACAAAGAAGACCCTCACACTCCACCCTTAGCTTCTTCCTTTTTCCCAGTGGGAAGCAATTGTTTGGGATATCTTTTGGTGAACAGGGATGTTAATATCCAATCCTCACTTCTCTGAGTTACCGCTTGTAAAATATTGAAACTACTCAAACCTTCAGTAAAGTATGAAATATGTATGATATCTTGTGTATCTTTTTAGAAGATATTAAGGAAAGAGCCTAGATTATTTATCTGGCTCTACGTGCTATAGTATATGCATTGCATTACATGGTAGCAAAACAGTATGTAAACCCACCTGTTCAGGTGGGATGGACCTTTCCTTCTGTGAGACATATGACGAGAAAAAAAAAACTCCTGAAGAATTTTCAAAAATCTTAGGGAAGTTAATTTTTACAAGTCTTGGGGAAAGTATAAGATATTCTAAAATCAATGAAAGGAGGTAGGATTCAATCTGCCCCAAATATTAAAGGGCAGAGTGATCTCAGCTGATATTTACATTTTAACATATAAAGAGTTCCCTTACAAATCATTAAGAGTAATATAGGTTCATGAATAGAAGTACTAGCAAAGGGAATGAATAGGAAACTTATCAAGGGTGGCATTCAAATAGTCATAAAAACAGTATTAAAGATGTAAAATTGATTAGAGAAAGGGTGGATTTGAAACAGGTTGAGGAGCCATTTGAGCCATTGCTAGCCATGGAAAGATCAAAGAGGAAAGAGTGGGAGAGTCTGTTCCTGTCATATAACATTCAGGAATTGGAGGCTTTCCTTTATCAAAGTCTTCTCCTGAGTGCATTTTTTTTTTTGTTAACTGGGATCTTGCTGAATGTCTAAGCTATGTGTTAAGCCCTGGGAGGATATTCAAACTGTTTGTGACCCCAGGGAATTTAAAGTCCTGCTGTTCCATTCCTCGCTGAAACTACAGATCATGGATTCCACAAATCATTTGTATGGACCTCCCAATCCTGGTATGCCTGTGTGTGTGTGTGTACTGGGGGAGCTGGCACCCACATCTTGAGAGTGTGTATGTGTGTGGGTGGGTGGCTAGCACCCAAATCCTGAACTGAGTCCTGAGAGACCACTCACCAGAACCCATCTGATAGGCCAGGTCCCTGCATCTTGGAATGGTGTTAATGTCTTACAATTTATGAATGAAGGTATTGGAAATGAGATAATCTTTAAATTCCCTTCAAGCCCTATATTTCATTAAGCTATATTTAGACCATCAGACTAATCATCTGTTTTTTATGAGATTATTTTGCCTGCCCTTTGATTTCTTAACCACTTATACAGATTATTTCATTTTTCATACTATATGGGATGTTTTCTCCCCAAATAGTATAATTTTTACAATTTCAGTCATGTTTGAAGTATTTAGGATAGCTTCTCGATTAATTCATTCAACACATTTTTACTCAGCATCTATTATGTGCCAGACACTGTAGAACAGTGTGAAAGACAGACATGGTATTTGCTCTCGAAAAACTTATGTGTTAATGGGAACAACAAGGAATAAGCGACAGTGAAATAGATATCATTTCAGGAAGTGATAAACAGAAAAATAAAGCAGTTTAGGGTCGAGAGTGATGGAAGAGGACTATTATTTTAGATAAGTTGGTTAGGCAAGGTCCTTGGCAGGGTGACTGATTTTAAAATAATTATTCATGTATGTATATAATATTTATTAGTTAATTTTTACCGTTAAGGTTTTTCAGTATTTTCAGTACATCATGTTTTTTATTTCTTTGCCTGATTTAACATAAATATCCTATTTTAAAACTATTTGTGATTCCTGCTTTTCCCATAAACCATACTGTAATGATTTTCTAAGTTTCAAACCCTTGTGATTATCCTTTTAAGTGGTTGTATCATATTCCTTAACTATTTCCATACTGTTGAGTACTTAGGTTATTTCTAATTTCTTGCTCTTATAGATAACATTGGTATGAACTTTGATTTTTTTAATAAATCTTTAAAAATGCCAAGTATTTCTTAGAAGATTACCAGATGTGGGATTTACATATAAAAAACTTATTTAAAATAATACTTTAAAATAATTTAGAATATATACACAATTAATCATTTTAAGGGAAAAATGTTTTCACAACCAAATAAATACCCAGTATTACCTATGTATATGCCATCTGACTATGTCTATGTAGATATCTAATGTATCTATTTACCATTTATCAATCTATCATTTATCTGACTATATCAATCCATCATCTGCCTATTATTTAAAAAAAAATAAGCTTGCTGTGTCACTTGAAGATTTAAGCCTCAACACTTTCAAAATCCCTTGAATCATTTAAATGTTTGGGTATGTCATTCAACATCTCTAAGTTTTTGTTCACATTTTATTCTTCTCCCAAAGTAATTGTCCTCCCTGATATTTCTAATATTGCCATGGCAAATGCACATGAGGTTTGTAGCTGATTCTTTTTTCAGTTACAATGCTCATTGCTGGGAAGATTTTATGCACTGAACACAAAGAGAATAGCTGACGCTTCAGAGACATCGCCTGAAGCTGCCTTGGTGAGGGATGAATCGCTGAATAACCACAGCTTGTCAGGGGAAAATGCTCTCCACATTGGAGGACCTCACATTTTCTCCCATTGCCAATCACTACAGGGGTCTGCTCTTGTATGGATATACCCATTTGCATAGGGAATATCATCTCCTTCTCTTAGCAGAGTCTGTATCAGGACAAACCCACAGATCATAGTTGGAATAGCAGCTTCCTATTTTAACAAATTTAGCCTGTGAAAAAATGTATACCATGTTTTTATTTCCATTTATTAATTTTCTTCCCCCATCATTATTATATCTTGAAAAGTTTTCACTTTACAGAAAAATTGCAAGAATAATACAATGAATACCTGTACATCTATTACCTCAATTTACCAATTGTTAACATTTGGCCACATTTGCCTCTCGATGTACGTGTGTATGGATGCACACCTACACACAAGCATACATACATACACACGTATGCATACATATATGTCTATGTATGTGTGTACACACATCTACACAAATATTAATATATTTACATATGTAAACCCATATATAATCAATACATTGACATATTTAAAAAATGAACTATTTGTAAGTTGCAGGTGTCATGATTCTTCACCAGGGCTAGGATTAGGATGAGCTGAATGAGGCAAAAAAATTTAAGAGGGCACTGAAAATGTCATCAAAGGTCAATATTTTGGTGCAATGTTTTAAAAAGTCAATGTTAAGGCAAAAAGCCCATGATGGCCAAAGTATCAAAAATCTTAATAAAGACAGGCTGTTGTTTGTTTTATGACCCTGCATCATTGTGCAATGGAAACAGTGGTTCTGGGACATGTGGCTGCTGGGTTTATGTGGAATGATGATGGCACGCAAACAGATTGGACAACACGGGATTTATATATATTCATGTGTTTTGACTGTAGAGCTCACATTAACTTTTTCTATTTGGTGCAAAATATGTACCTAGGCACACATTTCCCCCTTGATTTCCCATATGGCTCTGCACTATGCACTTCAGTGTGCATCTCCTAAGAACACAGAGCTTCTTCTATGGAACCGTGGTACAGTGATCGCGCATGGGAAGTTTGACGCTGATTCAGTATGACTTTCCAATATACATCCAGATTTAGGTTTCCACAATTGCGGCATTGATGTCTTTTCTGTCTTGTTTCATTATTCAGGATCCAATCAGGTCTCTTTATTCTCCTTTAATTTAGATAGCTTCCTCTCCCCGCTTTTGACTTTCCTGCCATTGGCAGTTTCGAAGAGTCCAGCCCCATTGTTATGTAGACTGTCTCTCAATTTTGATTCACCTGATTGTTTTCTCAAGAATACTGCATTATGCCAGATTTTTAAAAACACATTCTTCTTTGAATCTTATTGTACTGCTTGATGGAGTAGGACTAAATGCTCTCTAAAGCAGTGACATCAGATGGCTCAGTGTGCACACCCAGTTATGGGAGAACAAGTGAAATAGATAGGATTTTGCTGGAAAATCAGGGAATTCCAAGTTATTGGAGCAGATGTGTACCTTTTGGGTTTTAAAAATTTTGTGCTAGAAAAATTGCCAGCTGGAATAACAAGAACATTCAGCTCCTGGGCCAACTTTGACTGATTGGAAGTGAACTTCGAGGCTCCCCAAGGCCTCAGGAGGAAAGCCATGAGTGAGGCGTGCCTTGGACATCTAAGTGAGGGGTGAGGCAGAGGCACTGGCTAGTGTGAGCTCTGCACCTGATAAGGAATGACCGTGGCCTTAACCCTCTGCTGCAAGCAGTCATTCTGTTTTCTTACCTAACCTGGATCAATTTCACTGAACCTCCAGACACAGACAGTGGCACACACAGGGAGGGCTGACTAGAAGTTGGTAAGATTGCTTTTCCCTTATGGCTCGTGGTAAGCCAACCCATTTCTCCATAGTCGCAGCTCCTACACACGTGATTTGACTTTATCCCCATACAAATCCTTAAAAACGCATGAACTCCTCTTGTAAAGGACTGTTGTTAAACACTTAACAAAATTCAGCTTCCTCCTCCTATTTACTAGGGTTGATCCTTGTTATAAACACAACAAGAAGATTAAAAGCTGATGAATTCTTTCCCAGGTAGGAGGGTAACAACCTGGAAATATTCTTTATTTTCATTTTGGAACTGAAAACTTTATCTTCTTGGAATGTAATTAAAAGTAAATAAAGAAGTTGTACTATGAAGATTTTACTTGGAAAGAGTGGTTATAGTATCCAGCTCCCCTTGTGCCCCTCTGTTTAACTCCTTCCCATCCAGTCTGTGATGGGAGCACATTTCTCACTCTCCGCCAACTACAAGTTTATCATTCTTCAAATATTTCCTGGTGGAATAGGGAAGAATTTGCATGACTATGGCCTTCTCAGTTAATTCTGCAAATAGAGATGGAGAGCAGTTTGGTAGTGTTTATCCCAATGTTAAATGAGCAGCCTCTTTTTTAAAATTGAAATTTGTATTGAAAGAATTATAGATTCACATGCAGTCATAAGAAATAACAGAGAGATCTCCTGTACTCTTTGCCCAGTTTCCCACAATGGTAACTTCTTGCAAAACTATAGTACAATATTACAACTGGGAAATTGACATTCATGCAATCAGGACATTCAAGCAATCTATTGATCTTATTCAGAAATCCCCAGTTTTACTTGTATTTATTTGTGTGTGTGTGTGTCTGTGTGTGTGTTTAGTTCTATACAATTTATCACATGTGTCGGAATATGACTTTGACTCAGAATTTCCACTCTTAGGAATTTCTCCTCTGGAAATATTTGCATATGTGCACAAAGCCATATGTATAAAAATATGGACTGCCATCTTTTTGTAGCACTAAAAGAAATGGTGACATTCTGTTTGCATCATTAGGGACCTAATTAAATACTTTTGGGCACAACATGAAATGCTATGCAGCAGTGAATAAAGAAAGGAGCTCAGCTGTTACCAGCCAAAATGGAAAGATATCCCAGGCAAATATAGGTACATTTATGTGAAAAATGTAAACGGATAAATGTGTAGACATCTGTATGCACAGAAATGCCTTTGAAAACATGAAGGACACCCTCAAACTGTTAACAGTGGCCACCAAATATTTCACCTGAGACTCCACAAATCCAAAGCAGCAAGGCCACATCTTTGGCATTAAGACAAATCAGTGATCATTTCACAGCCAGCCTGTGCTTGAGACTAACTCAGAGCTTTCTCCTATGCAGTGAAAAATCCCCTTCCACCTGGAAGAGGGGAGTTGTGGGGGTCTGTGAGTGGCCATCAGCCTGAAGCAGCATGCAGGGGTATAAGGAAACTGAGTTTATCTGAAAAGACACAGACACAGAACGCCCAAATATCTTGTCTATAGGTGAAATAACATTTTTCATAACTAACAATTGAAAGATAGTGGGTCTCTTCTACACCCTATGCCACCTACCAATCCATTTTTCCAGTTGCAACCATTCATGATTTATTTAGAAGTAAAAATAAAATCTGTGGAGGAAGGGTGAAGTAGGACATTTAATGAAATTCTTGCTGCTGAAAGGAATAAAAGAGTTCTTTCCAAATGTGCATTTTTGTAACATATAGACACATTTTCCCACAAGAAACTCCCAGCAAAATTGAAAGCACATGTGCAGATGGCCAGGGCGTGCTGTGCATGTCACTGTGCAGGCAATTCAGCAAGGCTGCTGCAAAACCAACAGGCTCTCTCAGCTCTGGGTGCTCGAGCTGGGCTGCACAAGCCCCCACGTAACAATCAAGGTCTCAGCAGGCAGAACCAAGTTGCAAGGAGAGATCAAGCTGTTTCTCTCACCCCCACCCTGCTCCCTTGCTCTCCAAAAGTTACAAACTGCGAGTTTCCTTCCTGATAAAACTACAAAGCTTCCTCACTGATTGGTCTCAGTTTGGGAAAGGACGTGACATCAGCAACTTTGCAGGCTTGGGGCCTGGGGGCTGGTGTGGCCTTTGGCCAGCCTCCAGCTAGCTAGGTAGAGAGAGAGAGAAAGAGAGAGACAGACAGACAGACACACGCGCCTGTCTGACCACAGGTAGTACTCAGATTACCCTGCCTGTACTGGTCTCTGCTGCAGACTGTCTGCCCAGGACGTGTGCAGCTCAGCCAGCCACAGACCTGGAATTTTTCAGGAGCAGGGGGAGCATGGAATTTGGACTTTCCTGAGCAACTGAAGTGAAGCGTGCAGCTTGCTGGCCCAGGAAAGCACCATGGATGGCGAACGAGGGGGCAGGAATGGCAGCAAGCTCCGGGGGCCAGGAGACTCTCCTGACACCAGGCTCCTTTCAAACCCATTGATGGGCGGTGAGTCACAGGGGCGCTGGAAGCAGGGCGCTGGGAGGTTGGCTAACATGCTCAGGAGGGGAGAGAGAGGAGGACTGGGCAAGTTCAGCGGCTCCATCCGAGGTGTGTCCATGAGACAGTTACTGGACAGATGTCCACGGCTTGCTGGTATATGCCTTTTACACAGTTGTTTAAAAATGTGTCCCCCTCCATCTGCAGAATCCTGCAGACAGTACAAATTCAACTGGCTTAGCTTATTCTCCAGTGAAAATTTCAGCTCCAAGGAATCATTCTTTGTGGGTCAAATGCATTACTTATTAATTGGAGGTTTGAAAGTTTCTTACAGATAGGAAAATTTTCAATGCTCAACCATTCCTTTCATTGAAAGGTCTTGGGTATCTGGCATTTAGGTGGGGCTTGGTTTATAAATGAGGTTCAAACAGTAAGCACTGATTGATTCATTTTATAAAGAGACTTTGTTTTTTCAACTTTGGAGAAGTGTTTTACAGGTGTGGTTCTCACCTGTCAGATGGTGTCTTTTTGCTAACATATAGAGTCCCACGCATATGGGCACTGTCACACTCTTGCGAGCATTCAGCAGGTACCTGCTGGCTGAAAGGATTCTGACAAATGGGTTTAGGCATTTGTGGAGAGATTATTATATTCAGTGCCTTGGTAGGATGTCCACAACATCCATCGATCTGGGGGCAGTAAACAGGGACCCTAAAGTCAGCTAGAACTTACTAATCTACTATACAGGTGCTGAAAGGCGGGAAGTAGAAGAAATAACATATAAAACTCCTTTCCTCTGACTGAACAGACAAACTTGCTCATTCATTCATTTACCCAATTTTTCTCATAAGATGAGCAGAGTTCTAAACGGTGAGTGGGATTTGGATCCACAAAGGCAGAACTAGATTAATCGGTAGGTATATTGAGCATGAATTTGGAGCACTAGGAAAGCAGAGTGGCACCAAAAATCACTTTTTACAAAGAATTTGATAAACACCTTTTTAAAGCAGCAAAGCAATCATGGGAAAGAATCGGTAATTTGGCTGACTTTCGCACAATTATTTTACAGCTCAATATTATGTTTACTTTAGTTTCCACGTGGGAGAGAGGCACCATCCACTTTTCACTGTTCAGAGTTTCTAAAGGTCCTAATGCAACCCTGGTTGGGGCAGGATGAGTGGATGGAGGTGGGCAGGTGTTATATTCAAAGGTATGGTGCTTAGAAAGTGAACATGTTGTTAGAGCTGAAATCAGAGTGTCTTAGGGAGTCTAGTGAGAACAAGTTTGGAGAGATGGAGTGGCTGATGAAGCTATAAAAGCTAGGTGGAGGAGTTTAGCCTTCTTGGAGCAGGGAACTGGGAGCCATCGGTGGTTCTGGGGCAGAGACCTGGCAATAAAGAAGGCTGTAAGTAAATTAATGTGGTTGCTACAGTCAGGATAGATTACGGTGGGATTGTGGGAGATTGTCGCACTAATCCACTGGCTCTCAAACTCTCATGTGCCTCAACATCACCTGGAGGGCTTGTTAAAATTCAGGTGATGCAGCTTCTGATGAAGTCGTAGGTCTGGGGTGGGGCCTAGGAATGGGAATTCATGACAAGTTCCCAGGTGATGCTGATGGGGACCACATTTTGAGAACCACTGTACCGATCCAAACATAAAGCGTACATTTGGATCGAATTTTGGAAATGACAAAGAAAGGGTGATAATTTCAAAGGACAGAAATCAAGCAAGCTGTGCTGCTTGATTGAATATCGGGCCTAAAGGAGAGAAGGCAGGCAAAATCGTAAAGTTTTCAAGCCTAAATTAATGTCAGATAAGAGAGCTAGATAAAAGGGAAGTTGGGAAGGGGAGTTGGCTTGGGAGCAGGGTGAGGAAGGGAGGATGTGGAGTTCTGTTTTGGACATAAAAGTGCCAGTGACAATGCCCAGTACACAGCATGATGACATGGGGCTGAGGCCTGGAAACAATAACAGGTTGGGAGTCAGAGACCCCAGGACATTCTGCAGAGGAGCTGCGGCTGAAACCCTGGGAAACGAGAAACCGTCTGATGGCTAAGAGCTGAGAGCCCAGAGTGGAGCCCTGGGACAGGCCTTTAGTCCAGGAAGTAGGACCAATGAGTTGGACCAAGAAGGAGGTAGAGGCTGTGGATGTTGTCATCATACAGGGACTAAGGGAAGAGAAGTTTCGAAGAAGTGGAAGTCACAAGGGTAGATGGCTGGACACCTCTGCTCTCTTACCTCCTTCTCTGAATCTCACTAGCAAACTCCTATTCACCTTCCATACCCAGCTGGGACACTGCCCCCATGAAGTCCTCCTAGGCTTTCTCCCTCTACCTTACCCAAGTGGAGTTGAGTTATTCTTTCTCTGCTTTGCACTAGTCCTGTCCCTTGGGCAAAACCTCAGTTATAGCTGGTTGCATTTGTTTACGCTTCTGAAATCTTGACCTTCACAAAGTGTGGAATGTGGAACACGCAGAATGCTGTTTCCAAATGGCCATGCCAAGAAACTCAGCTCAGGTGAAGCATGTCCCATGCACAAGGCCAAGTCGGAGGGACTAAATTGCCCAGGTACGGAGAATCTTGGGGAACTTTGCTGCTCCCACCTCCACCTGCAGACTTTTCTCTGCCTCTGTAGGAGAGGGGACAGTATAAGAAGCTGAGCGAGTCTTCGTAGAGACTTGTTTAATCGTTGACTTTCCTGTCCCAGGAGCAGGGAAAAAATGTCTTTTTCCCCCCCCCTGAAAGTACCTTGCTATGAGTTGAATCGTGTTCTCTCAAAAGATGTATTGAAGTCCTAACTTCCTGTACTTCAGAATATGACCTTATTTGGAAATAGGATCACTGTGGATGTAATTAGTTAAGATGAGGTCATTACTGGAGTAGGAGGGACTTTAATCCAACATGACTAGTGTCTTTATAAGAAAAGGAGAGGAGACACGCAGGGCGAATGCTGTGTGACGATGCAGGTAGAGATTGGAGTGAGCTATATGAGCAAAGGAACAAGGAGGATGGATGGCCCTTGCCAGTAGCTGGGAGAAACAAGGAAGGATTCTTTCCCAGAGCCTTGGGAGTGAACATGGCCTTGCCGATAACTTGATTTCAGACTTTTACCCTCTAGAACTATGAGACAATACATTTCTGTTATTTTAAGCCACCCAGATTGTGATACTTTGTTACGGCATCCCTAGGAAACTAATTCATGCCTGCTCATAGAAACTTTGGAAATTACATTGAAGGACAAACTAACTACCCATAATCCCACCAAGCAAGGAGCCACTGTTCCCATTTTTAGTGTCTACCCTTCAAGGTTTTGCCTGCAGACTCACACTTGTACAGATATTTCTGTCCTCACAACATTGAGCCCACATTGTAGAGAGTATTCACATTTAAACAGAAGACAGGTAAGAACAGATATTGAAAGGAAACAATTTTATTCTCTTATGGTGGATTTTGAGCTATTGGGGCACTTCAGCAAGGGTGAGATTTCTGGGGGAAACCTGCCTGTTCAGGCACAATGGGTGATAATGTGAGGTCCCCTTGGAGAAGGCAGCTCCATATTGAGAGAGAGGGGAGGAGAGGCTGGATGGGTGATGGAAGTGGAGAAAGAACTGCAGTGGACGGGCCCGACTTGCCCAAGAGTTGCCTCAATGGGCCTTTCTGTTTGCCTGTTTCTGACCGGGAGCCTCTGTTTCTGTTACTCCTCTTTTTGTTTGTCCTGGAATGAAATCAAGGCCCACTATAATTGTAAACACAGCACCCAGAGCCTCTCCAGTGTTGGTACATGCCACTGAATCCACCCTTACGTCCTAAAGACTGAAGGCAAATGTTCCTGTCCCCTCAGAGCAACCCAAGTTCTCTTTTCTCTCTTTGACTTTGCAAAATGTTTCCCAGGATGGATAGACCTTCGCTACTGCCTAGCATTCTCACTAAGGCTCCCAGAACTTTGTTAATAGCTCCTTTCAGAATGTACCAATTAGTGCATTTTAAATCTCTTCTGAAATAATGGAAATTTAAAAAATTGTTCCAGAAGTTGCAATAAAAATGAAATGGCAGCCTCTCTAATGTGCTGCAGGTATGAGAAAGGCACAATTTCTTAAAAAGCTAAGTTTAATGGCACTAATTGGAGGACTTGTAGAGTGATTTTCTTACAAGAGCTTCCTGCCCCATTTTAACTGTGGGCTACATTACTGGATGTGACCTCATTTGGCATCTATTTTTTTGGCAGCAAAACCAATAGACCGTGGCTGAACAAGTGTTGGAAAAGAATCCTTAATATATGCTAAGGACTTGGATAATGTTTTATACAGAGATCATGACCCTTGAGTTTCAAAGACTTTGGTGGGGTCAGTGGAAAAGGGTATTGTGGGCCGGGTGCGGTGGCTCACGCCTGTAATCCTAGCACTCTGGGAGGCCGAGGTGGGCGGATCGTTTGAGCTCAGGAGTTCAAGACCAGCCTGAGCAAGAGCAAGACCCCGTCTCTACAAAAAATAGAAAGAAATGATCTGGACAGCTAAAATTATATATATAGAAAAAAATTAGCCGGGCATGGTGGCGCATGCCTGTAGTCCCAGCTACTCGGGAGGCTGAGGCAGAAGGATTGCTTGAGCCCGAGAGTTTGAGGTTGCTATGAGCTAGGCTGACACCACAGCACTCTAGCCCGGGCAACAGAGTGAGACTCTGTCTCAAAAAAAAAAAAAAAAAAAAAAAAAAAAAGTATTGTGACCTTGACTCTACCCTTCATCTATGAGATAGTCTTCTTCTGTGACCATCGTCCATGTTCTGATAGGAAAACATGTCCTCTTTCCTGCTTATTTTCTGTTCTCTCTAGCTTTCAGTTAATAGGAATACAGGTGCTTTTGGGTTTAATTGAGCATGTGTTGTATATAGCTCATTGCCTCCTTGGGGTGGGGCTCTAGAAAACCATAGAGAAGCATTTCCCAGGTCCTCCCAAGCAGACCTCTATTTGGGTCCTACAAGGTGCATGTCTTCAGTGTTTTCCTGAGCTAAGAGAGTATGTGTGAACTAATGCCCGTTGCAAATTAACAGTGCTGGCTAGCTGTGTGTGTGTGTGTGTGTGTGTGTGTGTGTATGATGGCTGTCCAGAAAGTATCCAGCCATTGTTAATATAACGAGAATGGTTACATGTCTGTACATATTCAATATATATACAATCCATGCTTTCTAAATGTTAGAAAAATGTTAACCTATTATCACTATTGTAAGTTTATACATAATTACTCAATTGTTCTGAGACCTGCTGAGGCTAAAGTCCTTGTACAAATTTGAGATGGATTTTGGTTTTACAAGGACCCATGTTTTTCTCCTGGGCAGGAGGCATACTATGACAGGCTTAACAAACCCTAGACTGAAGTGACTTCGGGTTAGAAGGGGAAACCTCATACATTGCTGATGGGACTGTGAAGTGGTGCAGCCACTTTGGAAAATAGTCTCAAAAGATTGTTATATCACACAGCAATTCCACTTTTTTAGGTGTATATACAAGAGAAATGTGAATGTGTACATGAATGTTTGTAGCAGCATCATTAGTAATAGCCAAGAAGTGGAAACAACACAAATTTCCATCAGCTGATGAATGAATAAATAAAATGTCTATCTACAAAATGGATATTATTTGTCCAAAAAAGAGATGAAGCACTGATGCATGCTACAACATGGATGAGCTTTGAAATATTATGCTAAATTAAATAAGCCATTCACAAACCACCATATATTGTGTAGTTCCATTTATATGAAATGTCCAGAATAGGCAAATCTATAGAGACAGAAAGTAGATCTATGGTTGCCAGAGGCTGTGGGAAGTAGAAATGTAGAGTGAATGCTAATGGGCATGGAGTTTCTTTTTGGGGTGATGAAAATGTTCTAAAACTGATTGTGATAGTGGTTGCACAACTCTGTGAATATACTGAAAACCATTGAATTGTTCACTTTCAATGGGTGAGTTACATGGTATGTGAATTGTATCTCAATGTAGCTGTTTGCTAGCTAGCTAGATACAGATATGCATTGTTAGACCCTTACTACGTGTACCAGGACAACACCCTGTACTTGTCAAAGACACAGGCTGTCTCTGCTACATTCTGCAGAGGTGCAAAACTTTAGGTAGCCTTTGTTACTCTCTTGGAGAAGTACATAATTCTTTATTTGCCCCACATAGAAGGAGTAATGGTTCCATGATGAATGAGTAGAAAGTAAACCCCATTTTTGTCTATACTTGTTAATAAAATTGCATCATTTTTATGAAATCCGAGCAAAATTAAAATTTAGAGCCCAATTTACCTGCCTGGACTGTGCAGGCTGTCAACTCTAATAATCTTAGGTAGCTTTAAGAAAGCTTGAGGAATGTGGCAGCTATTTTTTAGCAGCTGAGCACTTAGAAGGAAAAATGGATTAATCATCACACATATGGCAATCCATTAGGGCACATTTGCAAATCTGTGTAAAACTGGTTTTCAAAACCTTTCTAGAGTTTTGGCTCTTGGTTCTCACTGGAGATTTTGTGTGAATGGTACTTTGTATTCTCAGCACCAACAGGATGGAATTAGCTGTCCTTTTAATTCTGATTTGGAGATCGATCTTTCCATATCTGCAGTCTGGATTTTAGACTCTAAGCCCTAGAAGCAGCATTGTTTTTCTGAGAGAATTAGGAACCTCAGGGAATGCTGTGAGGACAATGAGTATCTATTGAGTGTAACGTTGTAGAGGTAGCAAAAGCCATTTCACTTAAGGTGCCTTGTCTTAATCACCTCAGTGACCCCAGAAGGAAAGCATTGCATGGGCAGTTTGTAGGTGGGCTCATTCAGCTTTCTTTTATATTCTCAATGCTCAGTGAATCCATCTGGAAGGATGGCAGTTTGCTCACTGGGACAGACTTTCCAGGGCATTGATGGCTCCAGGTGGCAGGCAGGCGTCAGCCAGCACATGTTAATTACAAAGTGCTCTTGCCTCTTCATGGCCTTTCAGTCAGTTTACAAGGTAACCCTGGTTCTCCAGCTATTCTCAGCTTTTAGGAGCTATTAGCTCCCATGTAAGACATAACTGGTACCAGATCAGGCTACCTTGTTTGTTTGTAGTGTGTTTACAGAAGCAGACAGAGCTGGAGCTGAAGTGAGCTCAGACAAGCCTCCTCTACCTTCCTGCGTCTGTTTGTTCTGGAAATCAGATGCAACTCGAGAGGAGAAAAAAATCAGGTCTATGCCTCATTTAGTTACATCAATTGTAAAGATAGAGGAAAGTACTTAATGTGTTGGGATTGAGTTTGCATGCTTCTTTCCTAAGAATTTGTATTCCTTGTATATGATTGTGGAATACATTTGCTATTTTGAATAGCAATGATTATGGGGTGTAATAAAGACTCTCTGTTTAGTGTTAGGGCAGGATAATAACAGTACCTAATATGTATTGAGCCATGGTTAAGTACAGGTTGAGAATTCCTTGTCCAAAATGCTTGGGATGAGAAGTGTTTCAGATTTTTTTTTTCAGATTTTGGAGCATTTGCATATACTACCTAATGACTTATTGTGGAGACAGAATCCAAGTCTACAAAATATATTTGTTTCATATACACCTTACACATATAGCCTAAATAGTTTTGTGCATGAAACAAAGTTTTGACTGTCACTTGTCACATGAGGTCAGGTGTGTAATTTGCTACTTGTAGTGTCATGTTGGTGCTAAAAAGTTTCAGATTTTTGAGCATTTCAGATTTTGGATGTTTGGATCAAGGATACTCAACCTATATAATGCTATCCTCACCTTACAGAGAGGGAAACAGGCTCAGGGCCTTTCCAGGGGCCCACAGTTCAGAAGAGATCAAATGGGTCTGAATTCAGAGTTTTTTCCTAACCACGCCGGCATGATGGCTTCAAAGGTAAATAATGTCCCTGTTTCAAGGTCAGACAGAACTCTGATTTGCACTTAATATCAGAACAGGAGGTAAGGTATAAATAGGTATGGTTCTGTTTAGATTTGATTTCAAACCTAATGGAGTATGTAATTACATGATTACCATTATTAATATATGGCACTGTTTGCTGAGATGCCAAAGTTTGTATTTCATGCAGGAAACTAGACTGGCAACCACAGCTTAACACACTAATGCTGGTAATTAGTGAAGCTCTCACTCAACTAAATGGGGCCATTTGCTTTTGAAACCAGTGTGTAAATAGAAGTACAGTAACCTATCTGTCATCCTCATTCTACCTCTTTTGTTCTCAGTTTGAGTACTGGCCATAGTTCTTTCATGAGCTATCCAGACATTTCAAATAAACCGTGCACAAGAAACGTCAATAGAAGGGAGAGATGCTGAAGCCCTGATCGGAATTTTGGTTAAATGACTCCAATGTCTGCATCCAGGACCTGTTAGGCTCTTACTCATGGGCTGGGATGAGCCTTGGGGTCTAAGTGCATTCACAGGATGTAACCCATTCCTTCCTTTCCTTACAGATGTTGTGTCTGATTGGTCTCCTATGCATGAAGCTGCAGTCCACGGACGTCTGCTCTCTCTTAGGAACCTCATCAGCCAGGTAGCTTTTTGAAAATAATGGTAAATGTTAAGCACATCCTATTGTTACACCACACTGAGAAAAAATCATAGACTGATAATAAGATACAAATTTCTTCTTCAGCAAAATGAATTGAATCACATCCTATCTAACCATTTCTTTCTTTGGAGGCTGGTATAATAATATCAGAGTCTAGTACATAGGCACATAGTACTTATTACATTAAATATCTGTTGAATGAATAATTGGCATGTAGTGCATTCAAGTTGCCTTCATTTCATTCAGTAGACTGTTCTTGAAAATTATGTAAAAACAGTAGTTCTCAACTGGGGCAATTTTGCCCTTCAGGGGATGTTTGACAATGTCTAGGGCCATTTTTGGTTGTCATATTGTGGAAGGAGGGAGGGTGATAATGGCATCTAGTGGGTAGAGACCAAGGATGCTGCTATACATCCTACAGTGCACAGGACAGTCCACATCTAAAATTATTCAGCCCAAAATATCAGCAATGCTGAGGTTGAAAACCCCTGATGTAAAATAAATGCTTGAAAATGTCTTTTTAAATATGTAGTCTCATAATTTCAAAGACATTTTCAGTTCTATTAAATCCCTGGTTGACAGTGGCTCTGAACAGTTTGATTTTAGTTTCTGTGTTCCTCAGGTGTAATTTCAAGTACACATTGATTTGAGTTTTGCTGGTTTGAAATTATTTGGAACCTAAGCAAAGACATGAGTGCGATGCACACTGTCTAGGGGATGGACACGCTTGAAGCTCTGATTCGGGGGAGGGGGGCAAGGGCAATATACGTAACCTAAACTTTTGTACCCTCATAATATGCTGAAATAAAAAAATTATAAAAAAAGAAAGCATTTTAAATCACCATTCAAAGTCCTAATAAAGTTTTGTTCAGAAAGTTCTATTCTCTCAAAAGACTAGAGATCTTTTAAATTAGAGGGTCCCACCCTTTTCTGTACCATGGATTCCTTTGGCATTCTGACAAAGTCTATGACCCTCTTCTCAGAGTAATGTTTTAAATGCTTAAAATGCAATATAAAAGAAACTTATCAAAATATGCAAACAAATGTGTGACATAATAATATATGGACTGCTTAATTAATTCATTGAATAAGAAGATGTAGTGGTGATTCTAATAACTACTTAAGTAGGATGAGCATATATTTTGAGATATTCTAGATATCTGCAACAATTGTAATGCAATAAAAAAATCTGTGATTTCTATAGGTGATAGTCCTATACACTGCTATTACTACTGTGGCTTGTTGTCTACATTCATAACTGAAGGACATGCTAAATTTCAGGTAGAGGTTAGTGAAAATAAATGTGCTTTTAAAAAAATTCCAATTAAGAACCCCTCCCATAATAAAATAGTTTCTAAAGAAAAATTTCCTACTACCCTAAACCACTGTCTTAAGCTGTTTTTGATAGCAGCAATTATAAATAGATTATAACACATAACTTTAGCTAAAAGAAGTTAGGCTGCTTCTCAGATAAAATAAAAAATGTTTCCTATTTTGATAGGATGAAAAATGATCATTGCAGCTTTATATATCACTGGTTAAATTGGACAAATATTCATTAATATTCAGTATTTACATGTTCACTGAACATCAGCTAGCATCATGTCTTTATTCAAGCTCTATCATATTATTTGCATAAGTTGTCTTCTCAGAACCTCAATTTCTGTCTTCATAAAATGATCATTCTAATACCTATCTGTATCAGTCCACCCCAAAACTCAGTAACAGACCACCCCCAAAACTCAGTGGCATGATACAATAACCATTGTCTCTTGCTAATGAGTGTTTGTCAGTTGATGTATGCTGGGCTTGGCTGGGCTTGCTCCAAGCTGTGAGTTGGATGAAGCTCTGCTACACATCTCTTTCCTCCTTGGACCACTGGCACCTGAGGAATTTTCTTCTCATGGCAAAAGGCTCCAGCAGGACGAGCCCAACCATGCAGGAATACATCCAATCTTGGCTTATGTCACCTCTACTAACATCCCATTGGTCAAAGCAAGTCACATGACCATGTCCAAAGTCAAGGATCAAGAAAGTACATTTTGTCAACTGAGATTAGGTGACAATTGATAATAGAAAAATTAAAGATAATCCATTCAAACAATATATTTTTTTTTTTTACTAAGAACCCACTGCGGACTGGATGCTACATGAAATAATGAGTTAAAAATTACCTTATAAAATAATAAAAAAGATGCATTCAAGGTCATTAATAAATGCTTCCCTTGCTTCAAAGACTTAGCAACAATTAAAATGATTTTTATGAAAAAAAATTACCTTATGATATTGTATGACTCAGACTTGTCAATAATTTAGATAAATCACCACAGTTCATTTAAGGTAGAACTGTACCTCGATGATGAACTGTAAGTTCCTAAATTTTCAGAAGGAACCTCTTTGTAATGTGAATATTAACAACTTTTTGTTTTGTGCTGTGAATAATTTTTGTTGCATTTCATTTACCTAGATTTATGTATAAATACCTAAATGCTGGTTTAAAAATGGCAGTCATGGCTAGAGAAGTACATTTATAATAACAGAATACCTAATAAATAATTCCTTCAAAGGGCAGTTTTCTTTCATCTCACAATCTGTTGCACAGAGAAAAACGCAGTTAACATTTGCTGTGAATTCCTTGTATATTCTTGCAGTGTGAGTGGAGGACATTGGACAAATATAGAGCATTGAGAGGGGAAAAAAGATTTGAAATCTTTGAAGGAATGCCTCCAATAAAATAATAATGTCAATGATAAAATATTTAATAAAATAGCAGATGCCACATTGTAAAGTCCACGGGTGGTACTTGTGAAGGAGTAACTCAAACTCTTCATGAGCCAGGGGATCAGTAAACATTTATTGAGTGTTCATTGGGTACAAATGTGATTTCAAGCTGTGAAGGGTGGGAGGCTACAGTCTCTTCCCTCCCTTCAAACAGCACAGCTGGGATGGCAACACACTGAAGGGCATTGGAGGCTCATTTACAAGGTGATTATGGTGAGTCTCTCAGAACCTCTTCCCAGGCCCACTAAAAAAAGGCTCTGGATTCGAGCTCCTGTGTACTCAGGTGTATGCCTAGAATGACTGGATATCTCAAAACATGTGAGCTTGCCAATCAGAAGGTAAAAGTCAAAAGGACAAGATGATTAGGGGGCTGACTCATAAGTGCTCACAAAAGTAGAAGAATGTGTGTCCAGAGTGATGGTGAGTGAGGCAATTTATTGGAATGATTCTAGATGACTCTTCTAGGGAGAAAAGGTCCAGTATATTACTGAGTCATTAATTAAACTGACCATGCTCTTAATTGACATGCCTCCAGAAAAAGAACTTTTATTGTACCCAGTTTCCCCATTAAGGGTAATGTGTTCCAGGAGCGAGGGGGCTGGGGGTGTTGTGGAGCCTCTCCTAGAGCCCTTTTGGTGTTCTGCTTGGGTTGGGCTCATGATCCTTCTCATGGAGAACATATTTTCCCAGAGGTTGATGGACCCCAAGACCAGCCTTTCAGATATTTTCTTGCTTCTCCAGACCCAAAGTTTCTAGAGCGGGAATGTAATTGCCCCTCTACCTTGGGACTTTCTTTGTCTGTCTATGGAGGGTCACCCAATACTTAGACCCTGGATTAGTCATCTCTTGCTGTGTAACAAATCAGCTCACAGTGTCTGTGAGTCAGGAATCTAGACACAATTTTGCTGGGTCAGGGACTCTGGTGAGCCTGTAATCAAGGTGTGGGCCAGAGCTGCAGACATCTTTAGACTTGACTAAGAGTGGATCCGCATGCAGGCTCATTTAGGTGGCTGTTGGCGAGATTCAATTTCTCCTGGACTGTTGACTGAAGGCTTCAGTTCCTGGCTGGCTGTTAGGTGAAGGCCACCATCAGTCTCTTGTCATGGATCTCATCAGGGCAGGTAAGCCAACAAGTGAGAGGGCAAGAGAGAGAGAACAAGATGAAAGTAACCTAGTCATGGAAGTTACTTCCTGTCACATTTGCATGTTCTCTTCATTAAAAGCAAATCTCTGGGTCCAGCCCTCACTCAAGGGGAGGGGGTTACATAAGGTTTCAATGTCAGAGATAGGAATTATGGGGAGTTCACAGGTCAGAGACATGCAAGCCTGGCAAGTTGAAGCTCATTTTATTTTTTCTCTCATCATTCTTAGTTTCATATTTGTCACTACCAATAAGTGCTAGGCAAAGCCCTATGTCAAAGTGGGCAAACTGGGCTGGGTGGAGTTGGAAGGCATCTTCTTTTGAATTGTACACAATAGTTGGTTGGGGAACCTCTATAGTTCTGGAGGTGCTATGGCCCCATGGTCACTGCTCACTTGATTTGCTGTACTCACCAATTTGGAACCTTTTCTTATGGGTCATGCTTCCTGTGGTTGTCTTTTCCCCAAGTTGTGTGCCTGGGCCTGTATTCCAACCACTTGTGTCTGATACCCTCACGTGATGTTTGCTTCATGTGACAGTCACATTCCTCTTGTTCCATTGATAAAGCTACTTTTTAAAAGTGTGATGACTGTGTGACAATACACAGTATTTTCTTCTCTCAATTGCACATTCAAGTTTTAGGTATGAATAGTGTAGGAAGAAATGATATAAGCTTTCCTTTTGATCAAGAACAGAGTTGGCAATTTTTTTTTCTGTAAAGGACCAGATAATAAACATTTTGGGCTTTGCAAACCACACAGTCTCTGTTGCAACTCCCAACTCTGCCATTGTAGCATAAAAGCCATATGTAAATGAATGAGCATGGCTGTGTTCTGATAAAACTTTGTTTACAGACACTGAAATTTGAATTTCGTATAATTGTCATATGTCAGAAAATATTCTTTTGATTTCTTTCCAACCATTTAAAATGGAAAAACCGTTCTTAACTACTGTGCTATACAAAAATAGGTTGTGGGCTGGATTTAGCTCATGGGCTGTAGTTTGCTGATCCCCTTGTCAAAACTGAGACAGAGCTAGGAAGGCCAATGGAAAAAATTAAATGTCAGGAAAAGAGTTTTATTTTCTTTTGAGAAAGAAATTTGGGTATAACTGCTATTTTTACTACACACATTGTCAAATCCTGTGTATTACTAAATACTTATATTTAAAGAACAATTTTATTAGTTGACAGATAGATTTTCATTTCCTAAAGTAATAAAGTACATTTAGGCTTCCTAAAAGGTATACGTAGTATCTTTCCGTTCCCTTGGAGTTTCAAAATTTCCATTTAATTGTCCCACAGGAACGATCCACTTATTGATTTGGTAAGATTTAACAATTGTTTGTTAAAGTTAGTAATTTGGGCCAGGCTAACTTTTAAAAAAATTTAATTGAGAAAAAAATCATAAACAAACATTTAACAAAAGAACTTAAACACACATGTATGATTTAACAAATAGTGATCATGATAACGTTGCCATGTGACTGCCCTTCAGGTCATGAGTTGGAAAGATGGCACATCACTGGTGCCTCCAAAGCACCACCTCCCACCCCACCCCACTGTGCCAGAGCACAATCCTGTCTCTCTTCCATGGAAGTAACCACGATCCGGACTTCCTTGTTTTTCTTTAGAGTTTTACTTTCTATGTATGTATTCTGAAACAATATAGGTTAGTTTTGCCTAATTTTGAACTTTATATTGATGTAGTAGTCATGCAGCATGTATTATTATGGGTCTTGCTTCTTTTGCTCAACATTATTTTGCAAGCGTCATCCTCGTAGTTGTTCAGTGTAACGTTCCACTGAATGATTATATGAAAGTTTATTAATTTAGTCAACTGTTGATGGGCATTTGTGTTGTTTGCAGTCTTTGGCTGTCATGACCAATGGTGCTGTGAATATTCTTGTATATTTATCTAGGTGTATCTATCTTGAGTGCATATACCTAAGAGTCACAATGCTGGGATGTAGGCATGTATATTGTCAACTCTAATAGATACTGCCAAACTGTTTGCCTGAGTGGTCATACCATTTTGCGCACCAGCAATGTGTGACAGTTCTTTTTCTTTTTTATATCACTGTCAACACCTTAGTGATCTGTCTGACATTGAGCCAGTTAACTTTTAGAAGAATTGTCATAGTGCTGGAATTGTGGCTGGAAACCAATCCCAAGGCCCTGTGGCTTTGTACCCCTTACTCTGCCCATTTCCCCTCCTTCAGGGGTGGCCTGTGAACCTCGTCACAGCAGATCATGTTTCCCCACTCCATGAAGCCTGTCTTGGAGGTCATCTCTCTTGTGCAAACATTTTATTAAAGCATGGAGCTAAGGTAAGTGAAGCTCAAATAATATCTTAGAAAGCAAACATGAGAAATGACTGTTTGTATTCCTTCTGAATAATTTCCAGCACTTTTGATTAGCCTGACTTGAAATATGAAGAGGGTTGTTTTGTTCAAGAATAGTATGTCCATCAAACTCGTGTGCTTTAGTGATAGATGAAATACTGGATTTTTAGCCAGGAAGTCATGCTTACAGTCTATATCATTTTCTTTATCACACTCTACTAATGAATAGCTCTTAGACTTCTGCTTTCATTGCTATGGTTGGAAGGTCGTGAAATATTGTGGAAAGCACACAATTTTTGGCTGGAATGGCTAGGATGTCTGGAGAGACAGAATATTTCTATGTGGTCCCTCATCCTTTAGCAGGCAGCCGGGACTTGTTCACATGGTAGCAGCGATTGCAAGAGCAGCAAAAGAGGGAAAGCTCCCTGCTTGTATGCATCACATTTGTTACTGTCCCATTGGCCAAAGGAAGTGACATGGGCACACCAGATTCAAGGATTGGAAAAATAGTCTCCATCTTGTGATGGGAGGAATTGCAGAGCCACACTGCAAAGGGATATGCATACCGGGATAGAAAGAATCTGTGGCCATTTTTGCAAACTACCACAGTGTATTAAGTATTCATGCTAAGGGGGCTGTTGAGACTACATGGAAGTGTTCCTAACCCATCTATTTCTGATGTGGAGAGAGGGAGACAAAAGAGGCTGCCCACAGAAAATGGTGTCTAAGCAACAACCTAAAAGACCTGCTGGTGTTAGGCAGCTGAATGGTGGGTTGGAGGAAATTATGAGCTTCCCACTGCTGAGAACAACAAATGCATATTCCTAGAAGTGAAAGTGAGCAAATTTTTGTGACTTCAAGTCAATCTTTATGGAAGGAGAGTAGAATGAGTGAGAGTGTTCAGAACACAAGCAACCTTACTGTCTATGCCAAGAAAATGGACTTTGTCCTAAGATCAGTAAAGAGCCAGAAGTGAGTGCATCATCAGATTTATATTTGGGTTAAAGAAATTTATTTAAAACTTGGAAACAGGGCCAGGGCCAAGTTGAAGCAAGATAGGGCACCTAAGGTGCAAACTTTAAAGAGGTGCTCACTCTCGGGGTCTTGCAGCATTTGTGTGACCCTGAGAGTAAGCATCTCTTTAAATTTTGCACCCTGGGTGTCTTTGTGCCTCACTTTAGTCCTGGCTTTGCTTGGAAGTAGAGTGTGAGAATGAATTCATTGTCTGCACAATGTCATTGCTTAACAGATTCACCAAAGAATTATTTAGCGATATAGAAGAATGAGTCTGCATTGGCTTTGCTACTTATTATTCAATTATAATCTGAATACTGTGAGTTAGACATTAACTTGTAAATTTCTGACTTCCAGCCTTAGAAAAGTAAGCTCCAAATATTATAGTTTTACAGCCCTATAGGACATTAACCAATTTTGTATCTATTAGCAAAGATATTTCAGCAGTCCATTGAATATTTAAACTCTCCTTTGAGCCAGCCTTACCATCTTATGATTCCCTCATTAATGAATGAATTGAATAAAATCTCTGGCATGTGTTAACTCTATATTTGTATGAAAGTCATGTTTTTAATTAAAAAATTATACTTTGATAATTTTAGAAGATTGCTCTTGTGGCTGTGAGGAAGCTGAGTTGGTGTGGGATGAGTCTAGGAAGTAAGTTTAAAATAAGGAGATTAGTTTGTAAGCTGTTGAAATTATCCTGACTAGTTTCAAAGTTTAAGTTCCTGGGGAAGGCATGGAGGAGATAGAACATTCAGTATGTCCTTGGTGCCTTATATTCACCACCTCATTCAGTTTTCACAACAACCTTGTGGAATTTGGTATTTTTCTCTCCATTTTATAGCTGCGTAATTTAAGGCTCAGAGAAGTTAAATAACGTCTTGAAAGTGGTTGACCCTACAGTTGAACCCCAAACACCCCCCTGCCTGTCTTCATCTTGGAGCTTTTTTCCCCAGGTGAATGGCGTGACAACAGACTGGCACACTCCCTTGTTTAACGCCTGTGTCAGCGGCAGCCAGGACTGTGTGAATGTGCTTCTGCAGCATGGAGCCAGCCCCCACCCTGAGAGTGATCTCGCATCCCCCATCCACGAAGCTGCTAAGAGAGGTAAATACGTTGAGAATTTAAGTTTTCCACCCACTCCTTCAAGGAACATCTGACTGTTGAAAGAAAGAGGGAAGAAGAGGAGTCATATTTTAGAGCAGTAGTTCTCAAAGTGGGGTCCCAGGACTAGAAGCATCGACAGGACCTCGACTGCAAATGCAGATTCTTGGGCCCTGCTCCAGCCCCATTGAATCAGTATCCCTGAGGGTGGGGCCCAGTTGTCTGTGTTTTGTTTAACAAGCCCTCCAGCTGATTCTGATGCACAGTAAGTTTGAGAGCCTCCCTTCTAGAATATTTGGAATGTTGTTCATCACTACATTTCCTGGAACAGGAGCCTGGCACATAGAAAACTATCCATCAGCGTTTGTAGAATATATTGTTATACCCATGACCTTATACAAATGAAGTTATTTTATAAAACAAATTACATTATTCTATTTAGGGGCTTTAAAGAATATTGTCTCAGTGGCACGTAGGTTTGCCAAGTGAAATAAACTTCCAATGTTTGGAACTATAAAGATGCTTTATACAGTTTGGGATAATTCTTCTTATAAAGCCAGTTTTCCTGATATTCTTAACTCTGAGACAAAAAATAAAATTGCAAGTTTTGCTTTTCTTTGATGTTTATCAGCATCATCATAATGGCCATACCTTGCCCAAAGGGGTTCTATTAATATTTCCCCAGTGGTTTTCACAGATTGATTTTCCATTTGACTGGACCAACCCATATTATAATTATCTCCCAAAGCATTGATATTTATTTATTTATTGAGAACATACCATATTAACTCATCGAATTCACTGGATGCATAGAACTAAAATGGTGTATCAAGAGAAGCATAAAGGAGCAATGTCAAAGTAAAACATTCTGGACCAAGGAAGAGGGATTCAGCTTTCGACTAGTTTGCCAGACTGGGCCCTGTTCATGTTGGATTTGGCAGCTGCTTCTGAGCCTTCGCTGTGCCCACTGTGGCCTGTTTCTCCCAGTCTTGCCTTTAGTGAGGCTGTAACTTTCCTTCCCTGTCCTGTGGCACACACTGTGCTCTTTCTTCTTCAGGGCCACCTTCAGGCCCTGTTCCTCCATAACTCTCCCCAACTCTCACTTTGGTTTCTGTATTCAGACTAACTACAAAGCCACAAACAATTGAAAAAGGTGAGTGGTTGCTGGTTTCTTACTGTGGCTCGTAAACTCAAGTGGGGTTTCACCCATCGTTGCAGATCATATCTTGTAGTCAACCCATTAACTGATGGCAGTGTTTAAAATCATTCCTGATACTAAGTAAAGCAAATAGCTTTTAGTCCCTTGCATGAGTTTCTGGCAAATTTAAACAAGCAAAAAATGGAGGTGGTGCTGTTTCCCTATCTCAGGGAACTTGTGCTGTAACTATTTTTCTCCTGCTTTTGGCTGCAGGCCATGTGGAGTGTGTCGAGTCCCTTATAGCTCATGGGAGCAACATTGACCATAACATCAGCCACCTGGGCACTCCGCTCTATTTGGCTTGTGAAAACCAGCAGATAGCCTGTGCCAAAAAGCTTCTGGAGTCAGGTAAAACAGAAAGCAAACCAAAGCAAAGAAATAAAATGAAAAGTAAATTAAATGTATTTTAAAGATCTTCCTGTTGGAGCAGAGGAATGCGTGTGGGCAATGGTGTTGGACAAGATCAGAGTTCATACTGATGCTGTTCCCATGAGGAATTATTTCACACTGTTTGAACTTTAGTTCTCTCACTTGTAATGAGGGTGATGATGATGATGATGATGATGATGATACCTCCTCCCAGGTTGGTCCTCAGTGATGATTAGTTTTGCCTGCCTTCCCTCTGCCTCCCTCCCTTTGGTCAATCCTGTTATTAGGCCCTGCATAACTTGCCAAGCTGCTGGATCAGGGTTGAATCTTCTATTTGGGACCTTCTCCACCAGCTCTCTTTAATTTAGAAACTGAACATGACTCATTTTTAGCCCATTGTAAATATTATACTTTCCTTGAAAAGGCCTACGTACCATTATTCCTTTTCACCTCCCTGTTCTTGTCCAGACCCCGTTTCAACACCTGGAACACCATTTCATCACCTCTTTAATTATCTGAGTTCTATTTATTCTTTAAGAATTCAGTAATCTCTCCCGCTACTGAATATTGTCGTAATCCTTACTGCTTTCTACCCATTTGGCAGCCATTGCCATGAATTAAGAGATTCATTCTCCACCCCCTCAATCAATCTCTCTCCCCACCCCTCCACCACCCTAGATAGATTTTAAGCTCCTAGCCAGGAAAGGGCCGTGTTTGACATTGTCAAGAACAATACAAGACCAACTCAGTTAACATTTGTTGACTGGACATAGATTCTCATTTTACTAGAGGGACAGCAGTCCAGGAGGGCCACATGTCCCCACATATCACAGTGAGAGCCAGGATCTGGGCTGGGGTGGGGATTTGTTAAGAGTGTAGGGGTGCAATTGGATGGGGATGGTCCCAGAAACCCACCTTACTACTGAAGAGGAGAACTTTCCAACCTTCCTCGTGATCTTGGGATTGACAACCCGAATCTAGGAGATGCCCCTGTGAGCTGGTTGTTTTTCACAGTCCAAATCACATAGTCTCAAGTCCCAGGTTTTCAATCCCATCGTGGCTGCTCAGCTTGTGAACTTGGTCTGCTTGGTGTGGACAGGATGTCACCATCCAGCCTCACTCGGGCTATACTGACTAATATTTAGGCTCCATTAATAATGAATGTGTAGCCGTCATGTCACCAGGAGTTTTCTTGTATGCATCAGGCTTATGTATAGTGCTCAAAGGCAAGTTTTTAACTTAATACGCTATATAGCTCATGCCGTACATTCAGTCACATTGTCAAATGGGGCTTTCCCCATATCATGAAATGGAATCACACCACCTCCTGTTTTCTCAGAATTGCCATGCTTGCTACGGAGTCCCTTTGTTAGGGAATTTTGAGGCTCAGTGCCTTGAGAAAGGGGGGATGGTTGTCCTCTGCGCCTTGGCTGACTCTCTTTTGTTCTTGTGACTACTTAGGAGCAAGTGTGAACCAAGGCAGAGGTCTGGATTCTCCTCTTCATGCAGTTGCCAGGACGTGCAGTGGGGAGCTGGCCCACCTGCTCATGGACTTTGGAGCAGACACCCAGGCCAAGAATGCTGAAGGCAAATGTCCTGTGGAGCTGGTGCCTCCGGAGAGCCCCCTGGCCCAGCTCTTCTTGCAGAGAGAAGGTGCTTCTCCTTTGCCTGAACCTAAGCCCTAGTCATAGAGACTCCTTCCGGCTCTAGTAGGAGGCAGGTACTTACCGAGTTCTCACTTCCAGTCCTATAAGAGATGATTCTCTGCCATCACCAAATCTGGGGAAGTTGAGATAATTTAGCATTCGGTGAGGTACAGTCCCAATTATGTATTATAGTAAATAACCATCCTGCTGTTTGGCATGTTGGAGGACAGGCTGTTTTGGATGATCTAATATTCGCATGTGGAGTAAGCCAGTTTTTAAAAAGTTAATACATTGTTTCAAAATTTTAATATTAAAATGATCTAAAACATGCTTTAGAATGATTC